>NC_089770.1:32224428-32294428 GCF_040412425.1 Macrobrachium rosenbergii | reverse complement strand
AGTAAATATACAGGAAGACCGCCCTGTGGTTATTGAAGACGCCGGTCCCCACCACCTTCCAAGGACTAAAATCCACTCTCTTCGAGACCTGCTCCCTGCCGGTCTCTGAGAGAGCTGCCCGCGACCTCGACCTCGCTCTCAACCCCCGGCAGGAGGGAAACCTCCCAGAAATGTGGCATGCCCTCCAGGACCTCCTCCTCCTCCCCGAGACTGACGGCAGAGGCAGGCACAAAGAAATCAGCCTGTCGAGGGAGATCTTCCTGTGGCAGCTACTGCTGGAGGCCCATGGGCAGATCACGGACGCATACACCCTGCCGGTTGAGGACCTAATCAGGGTAGCTCAGCAGCTGACGGATTCCACAAAGGCGGCCAAGCAGGCGGCCATGCCTGCACACTCCGCCAACTGCCTCCTGCTGGAGGACCCCACCATGGAGCCCGTCAACGTCGTCGAACAGAAAAGGCTGTCCCACCAGCAGAAGAGGGAGGGGCCAGGGCTTTGCTATTACCACTGGAGGTTCAGGAGAGCTACCCAGAAATGTGGAGCCCCCTGCCCTTTCTTCCCTTCAAAAAACAGAGGGCGCGGCAGCCAACTGCACAGGCCGCCATGGTAGCAGCAGCAGAAACACCCAGGGGCCTCTTACCAGTAGGGTTCTACTTCCGCAACACCATCTCCGGCAGGATGATGTTGATCGACACTGGAGCCATGCGTTCAGTATTTCCGCCTTCAGGAGGGGGCCACAGATGCCCGCCGGACCCAACTGCCTCCCTGACGGCCGCAAGCGGGTCCCCCATCCTCTCCTACGGCACCAAGCTCCTGTCGATCTCCATCCTTGGCCGGAGGTACAGCTGGGAATTCATCATCGCTGACGTAAGGACCCCACTCCTAGGGGTGGACTTCCTTGCCCACTTTGGACTGGCAGTCGACATCGGCCGCAAACGCCTGCTGGACACCGACTCCTGCCAGTCCCTGCCCTTGTCACCGGACCCCAAGGAGCCTGCCATCTGTTCTGTCGCGCCCCACCAGTACGGTTCCCTCCTGAAGGAGTTCCCGGAGGTCTTCAAACCTGAGTTCCGCCAGATGCCTGGGGCTCCTGCCAAACACGGGATATACCACTACACCAAAACGAAGGGGCCCCCAACACACGCAAAGTTCCGACAGCTTCCCCCACAGCACCTTCAGGAGGCCAAAAAGGCCTTCTCTGAGATGGAGAGGATGGGCATATGCAGGAAGGCTCCCAGCCAGTGGGCCTCCCCCGCTTCACATGGTGCAGAAAGTGGACGGCACCTGGAGGCCCTGCTACGACTACAGGCGGCTGAACCTTGCAACAGAGCCTGACCGCTACCCCCTGCCAAACATGCAGGACCTGACGGCCTCTCTCCACGGTGCCAAAATATTCTCAAAAATGGATCTTTTAAAGTCATATTTTCAGGTACCAGTAGCGCCCGAGGACGTCGCCAAAACCGCCATCATCACGCCCTTTGGGTCCTACGTCTTCGCCTTCTCCACCTTCGGCCTGAGGAATGCGGGCGCGACCTTCCAGAGGTTGATGGACAGCATCCTGGGGGACCTGGACTTCTGCATCTGCTACATCAACGATATCCTAATCTTTTCCAGATCCCGGGAGGAACACCTGCAACACATCAGGAAGGTCCTGCAGCGCCTGCAGGAAAGTGGCCTCGTCGTCAGGTTCGACAAGTGCACCTTCGGTGTTGAGAAGAAGGTGGAATTCCTGGGCCACAAGATATCACCCGAGGGCGTCCGCCCAATGTCGTCGAAGGTCAAAGATGTCGAGAAGTTCCCCACCCCTACCTCCATCAGGGCCGTACAAGAATTCCTCGGGATGGTCAACTACTACAGAAGATTCATCCCGGGGATTGCTCACACCATGGCCCCCCCTGACAGAGGTCCTCAAGGGACATCCAAAATCCTTAGTGTGGGGCCTGGACCAGCAGAAAGCCTTCCTCCTGACGAAGGCCGCCCTCCCCAAAGCAACATCTTTGGCTCACCAGAACACCACTACTCCCCTCCAGCTGACGACGGATGCCAGCAAAGTCACCTGTCCTGGGGCAAGTCATCAGGGGGGACCCCTCAGCCCATCGCCTTCTTCAGCGGGAGGCTAAGCCCCACCGAGTCCCACTACAGCACCTTCGACCAGGAACTCTTTGCAGCATACCAGGCGATACGGCACTTCAAGTTCCTCCTGGAGGGAATACCCTTCACAATCTGGACCGACCACCAGCCGCTGGTCCACACCTTCACGAAGTTGGGGGACGCATGGTCCTCTAGGCAGCAGTGGCACCTCTAGGCCATTGCGGAGTTCACCTGCACCATCAAATACCTCCCGGCAGGAAGAATCTGGTAGCTGACGCCCTCTCGAGGATCGAGATCGACTCAGTACAGCTCGGGATCGACTTCAGGGACCTCGCCCACGAACAGGCTGCTGACCCTGAGACCCCTGCCTACCGTACAGCCGTCATGTCGCTGAAATGGAAGGACGTGCCCTTCAGCTCAGGAGGATCAACATTACTGAGTGACATTAACACTGGATGCACCTGCCCCCTGGTGCCTGCCTCCAGACGTCGGCTGGTCTTCAACGTCATCCACGGCCTATCCCACCCCTCCGGAAGGACAACAGCCAGGCTGCTGACGGAGAAGTTCATCTGGCACAGCGTACGGAAGGACGTGACAGCCTGGGCAAGGCAATGTATGCAGTGTCAGGCCAGCAAAGTAGGATGGCACACAGAATCTGGAGTGGGCGAGTTTCCCCAGCCAAAGAGACGCTTCGGGCACATCCACGTCGACGTAGTGGGTCCTCTTCCCCCATCAGGAGGAGCCAGGTACCTTCTAACAGTCATTGACCGCTCCACCAGGTGGCCCGAAGCTATGCCCATGGAAGAAGCCACCTCCAGTGGGTGCGCAGAAGCCCTCCTCTCCAGCTAGATCAGCCGGTTCAGTGTCCCGGACCACATAACAACAGGCAGAGGACCCGCTTTCCTGTCTGAGGTGTGGACCGCCCTGGCATGCCGATGGGGACCACTCGCCACAGAACAACCGATTACAACCGTGCAGCCAACGGAATGGTGGAAAGGTTACACAGGTCTCTGAAGGCGTCCCTCATGACTCGTTGCTCCTCCAAGAATTGGAAATACCAGCTGCCTTGGGTCCTCCTCAGGTTAAGAACCGCGCCCAGAGCCAACGGCTACCCCTCCTCAGTGGAAAAAGTCTACGGGGAGACCCTGGTAGTCCCGGGGGAACTCGTCGCAGAAGACAGGGACAACATAGGGACGCAGAGGCTCCGTGACAGGGTTGGAAAGTTCACCCCCTGCCAAAGGACATTCACCGACAGGACGTCCCCCTTCATGCCCCCTGGGCTATCCTCTGCCACCCCACGTCTTCGTCAGGGATGATGCCGTGTGCCCACCCTTAACTAGACCCTACAGAGGACCTTTCCTTGTACTGGAAAGGAACAAAAAGGCATTTCGAGTAGCCGTCCACGGGCGGGAAGACTGGATATCTGTAGATCGTCTCAAACCCGCATTCCTGGAGGAGGACATCGGGAGCGGTCCCCAAAGCCTCCCGCAGGGTGTGGCACCCCCTCGGACAGCCCCGTGCACAGGAAAGAGGCGTGGGTGACCCTGAAAAACCCAGAAACCAGACAGGAAGGTACCCCAACAAACTGCTCCAGAGGGCACCAAGGAAGCTGACCACCCTCTCCAGTTGACACCAAAGAAGCGAGGCCCCCTTCATCGCCCCAGCAGATGCCTGCTTTGATCAGACATTACCTCTGTCTTGGGGGGGAGTATTGTAAAGTCCCCACTCAATGCATTTTCTGCGGTGCCTTCACATCGACCTGGGTTCGGCCAGAACACGTGTTTTTCACCATAATTGTAAATTGTATATTTTATTGTCTTACCAAATGATCATGCTTTATGTACATGTAACAAAGTATTTGTTATGCATCAGAAGTCATTGATCACTATGTTTTCTGTATGAACCTCTCCTGTTTTTGTAGAGAATTAGTTTGACCTCAGGTCACCCGTAATTCTTTGTACCCATGGTCTCTGCGAAGTACGCAGACATCCGCACGCGGCTTTATAAGCAGCTCGCTTCATCAATAAACCAGCAGTACTTGTCTTCCTGCTCATTATTTCGCACCTCTCTCACAAATTTCTTAATTTATTATTTTGCAGATTTCGATAAGTTGTACATATTCAGAAACACATGCAATCATCTACTTGTTAGACTGCTAAGAAGAGCACTTTCTGCCTAAGTCATGTTCTTCCTCTACAATTCTGAACTCTGTATCAAGTCCTGATGAACTAACAATGAAGAATGCCGCAGTATAGTAGATGAAGTTTTAATTCATATTGGAGGTTTACTACACGATGAAACTACCCAACAAAACTTTAACATATATTGAAACTATAGGAACACAAAAGCCCTGAATGTCTTCGCTTATCACTAACTCCGGAGGCTGCCAGTGTGACATATCAGAAACTTCTGAAGAAGAGTCAAACAATACAACACAATTCTACACTTGACATTTGGTTAGTACTTTCATCAACACTGGCAAAAAATTAATGGTTTTTCTTCATTTGGTGACTTCAATGTGCTCAGTGCTAAGAAAGGCATCCTTCTATGGTGTACTTGTGACCACACAAAAACTCCAGTACTATTGGACGCTATCTGGATATGATATAAAATAATGTATTTCTAAATTAAATGTTTGGTAATGAAAATGTGTTCTCTTCATTCAAAGCATGATGAATGGGGCACCTGATATGTTACACGTCCTCTACTGTGAAAATGTCTATTTTTCATTCAGCAAACACATTACTCATCAACATAATTCTTCGTCACAGATATGACAGTCACCACTTGAAAGTCTCCCAATATCTTGCGACAATAAGCGATGTCCCAGTGGGATACAACACACCCACTCAGGCACCAGGGAATGAGTGGAGGGTACAGCATGCAGCCCGAAAAGTAATCAAGATTTTGCTTTTTCATCTCAGAGAGAGAGAGAGACGGTGGGGGGTTAGATCATGTAGATTTTTTCTCACTATAATAAGCAGACATTTCCAATATACTGATCAAATACTTACAATAACGGAGGCGCAATTTGTGTTTATGTTGGCGTTCATACACGAATAGACCTTAAGTGCGCGAGTGTTGAAATGCAATCAGTCATCACTTGAATGAAGTTCCCCCATCCGATGTTACAAGACTTTTTTTCTTTTTATTCCACGCCTCAGCACACCACACACCAATTCTTCTCAGGTTGTTTCTCTTCAGATCTCCCCAAGTTTTAGACTTTACTGCAAAACTGCGACTTTTTCTACCATAAGACGAAATACATATGAACAATTTCTATTTACTGTCAAGACAGGAAATAAGACAGGCGTAAATATCGCTACCCTTTCTATTACAAACAGCGAAACGAACTGTTGGAGCCAGCCAACTAAGACGTTAAGTGTTGATGTCAAGCCTCCGATAATCAAAGAAAGTAAAAGTGTGAAAAATTGTTGACGTTCATTGAGCACACGGCGTCACTTCCGAATCCCCAAAATAATGCTATGAATATCATCCACCTCTTCGCCTCTTGCCCTCATTTGCCTGATGGGTTGCCCCAGTCTGGCAGGTCAGGTCATTTCCCCGATGGGTTGCACCACTCTGGCAGGTTAGGTCATTTGCCTGATGGGTTGCACCAGTCTGGCAGGTCAGGTCATTTCCCCGATGGGTTGCACCACTCTGGCAGGTTAGGTCATTTGCCTGATGGGTTGCACCAGTCTGGCAGGTCAGGTCATTTGCCTGATGGGTTACACCAGTCTGGCAGGTCAGGTCATTTGCCTGATGGGTTGCACCAGTCTGGCAGGTCAGGTCATTTGCCTGGTTGGTTCCACCAGTCTGGCAGGTCAGGTCATTTGCCTGATGGGTTGCACCAGTCTGGCAGGTCAGGTCATTTGCCTGATGGGTTGCACCAGTCTGGCAGGTCAGGTCATTTGCCTGATGGGTTGCACCAGTCTGGCAGGTCAGGTCATTTGCCTGATGGGTTGCACCAGTCTGGCAGGTCAGGTATTTGCATAAAAGTGATTCCTAATCCTTTGATTAGTCAATGCTTCAGTGAATAGGTTAAACAATAATTATTTCCTCTAGTGCTCAATAATACGGTGTACAAGGTGTTTTGGTGACAAGATGAATGACTAATAACATCATAATGATAATAATAATTATAAGAAAATCAGCGATAAAAATAACAATGAAGGCATCTTTTGCAATACTGCTATTCGAATGGTCTCAGTTCATTATATTGAATATATATATATATATATATATATATATATATATATATATATATATATATATATATAGCCAATATATATATATATATATATATATATATATATATAGTGTGTGTGTGTGTATATATGTGTATATATGTGTATATGTATATATGTATGTATGTATATATATATGTATGTATATATATATATGTATATATATATATATATGTATGTATATATATATGTATGTATATATATATATATGTATGTATATATATATTTTGTATATATATAAGTTTGCACCCTGCAAGATGGCGACAAATTGCCTTTCTCTTGACACATAGTTTAGTGTTGTTTATGACAGCGATTGGGTACTTAAACCTAAAGGAAAAAATGACAAACTCTTTTCGATTTTACATCGGCGACACACTAGGCGACGCATTCCTTTGATCCAGGAATACTTTCACTGGGACTGCAAAATAAGAATGAATTAAAATAAAGACAACTTCTTAAACCACAAATTATCAAGTTAAAACAATCTCGAAACATGCCAATAAAAACTGACTTATAGGTAATTGTTAAAAAGAGGTCATGCAAACAGGACTGCAGCAAACCAAGTCAATATTGTGAATGAAAATATAAGATTTCAGGATAAAAAGAGCCAGGATTTGTAAAAAAAAAAAATTTAGTAACAATAATAATAATAATAATAATAATAATAATAATAATAATAATAATAATAATAATATTATTAATAATAATAATAATAAGAAGAAGAAGAAGAAGAAGAAAAGGGGGCTGGAAACGATCCTCAGTGATGGGTGAAATCCAGAGCAATCTCACACTCGGGGCAGGAACAAATTATCAACTGTGCACAAATGAAATCAAAACCTACGGCTAAAAGAACACAGAAATCTTTAGAGACGATGGAATGCGAACGGAAATGAAAACACAAATAATGATAAAACAAGCACAAACCAGTTTGATTACTTTTGCAAAAATATATATATATAATAATTACTGATTAAAACAATAGATGACAGCTATGAAACACGTATTCAACAACTCCATTATTGGAATAAGACACTTTCAATAAAAAGGATAAAATGAGTATAAAGTAATGCATAGTTAGAAAAAAAACTACAGGTTGACGAAAACCAATTATCCAGATTATGACAGCGTGACTTTCAAAATGTAAAGAGTGACTTATTGCCAACTGAGACACAATGAAGAGCTCAAAGGCCACTCAAAATGAGAGACTACAATGAATGAATAAATAAAACTAAGACCTCAAAAGCCTCCACAATCATATACAGTATTACGGACAACTCCACACACTGATATAAATCAGAAAATGATCATGAATGCTATTTAAAGACTTTAATGTCTGAAAACCTTTGGAGAAAAATCCTCTGGAATGTCAACTGAGCTGCTCTGGAAGCACAGGGGAGACAGGGCACAAGTGTTGCTCATAATTGGAGGACAAAGTCGAGAGGTGTAGTACAGTAGTTGGGAAGTTTCAGTCAAATAAAAGCGACCAAATGTTGGGCAAAAACACACGGAAACTGCAGAGGGTACGAATGCATGACGAATTACAGGAAAGCTCGTGTAAAAATAGAGAACAACTGTCTTGAATTAAGAGGAAATGGTGCCAATAGATGCCATGGGGCTGCCTGATTATAAGGACGATAATAACCGTGAATTCAAAGACCATGATGTCCATAGTAGCTTCATTAACGCCAAATAACTTGAACACATTGATAACAGCCAATCCAACATTCATGAAGGAAGGAAGAATAGGCACTGAATCATTCCCCAGTGTAAACGTTCATGACACTTGTATCTCGGACTCAAGTGAGCAGCACACTGGGTAACGAAGCCTGATGACCACGATGCTCAGTCACCTTTCTCAATTAAAAAAACACCTACAACAGATGTTTTATTTACTGTACGAAGTGAATACTGTTGCTGCTGCTTCTTTGACTGATTTTTTCTATTAAATGTGTTAACTAGGCATGGTTGATATTCCACTCCAGGCAAGTTTCAATGTTTCCATTCAGAGTATTTAAATGGTTCCCCTCATGTTCCTGGGAGTTGCACCGGAGGAGACGCCATATTGTTAGGACTACGGGTAATAAGCATCAAACTGTTAATCAACGGGAAATTTCATGAATAAAAACAAAGCATTGTCAACTGAGAAACAGAAAACAGCACACACACACATGCACAAACAGAATTGAATTATCGACATACATTCTGCTGCAGTAAGCGTTGCCGGCTACAGTCCCTATCTAAAGGAATCAAAGAAGAAGTCCCTCATAGATAGCAGCAGCAGGAGGCCCTCCAATCCAGCCACTTGACGAAGGCTCCTCCTTTTCCAGCATGAACACCGCCATTCATTCCATCCTCTCACCTCCCATTCCACAGACCTTGCCAACTTTCCTCTTACCTTTCCTCTTTCTGTCCCATCCATGATTTCATTCCGGATGTTTACTCCTTTCTCCTGTTACTGTTCTATCAGCCATCAGTGGAGAAGGAAGAGCCTCTAGTAAGGTAGTGGTAGCTGCTGGGACCTTCAGCAACCAATCGATTCAACTGGCCATCATCTGGTCCTGTCCTGTAATGGGAAGCAGATTTTGAGAAAGTGACTTTGAGCGATTGAACCCTTTGTAAAGAAAGTGAAGGGGCAGAGCAAACCAGGTTGGACAGAATTTCCGAGGTCAGTTTTTCACCTTCATCTATTACAGTCCTGTAAACATGATGAACTCTTTCATTTGCTTTTTTTTTTAATTCAATTTTACGGTTCATATTACTAGCTAGCTACTATGTACACTGCTAATTCTATATTTATATTTATTACTAGATGTGAAAGAAATAGCCATTCTCCAGCCTGTCTTATATAAAATCAGAAAAGTTTATTATTATTATTACTCAGTAGATGAAACCTATTTATATGGAACAAGAAGCCCACCACAGGGGCCATTGACTTGAAATTCAAGCTTCCAAAGAATATAGTGTTCATTAGGAAGAAGTAAGAGGAGGTAAAGGGAAATACAGAAAGAAGAGTCCCACTTACTCACAAAGAAATAAATAAATTAATCAATAAAAATGTATTAAAATGCAAGGAGAATAGCATTAGGGAGTAATGCATTGCACTTTCGCTTGAACTTCTGAAGTTCCAATTGCACGACATTCTCTGGGAGGATGTTCCACAGTCCAATGGTGTGGGGAATAAAGGACCTCTGGAACTGAGAAGTTCAACAGCGAGGCACATTTACTGCATACTGGTGCTGCTTGTCAGCGAATCTGGTTCCTCTTGGCAGATAAAGGGGATCAGGGATCAGTTGTGAAAGTGAAAGATCTCTGTTGAAATACAACTTAAGAAAAAGTGACAAACAAGAGACCATCTGTCGATGGTCCAGGTCATAACTACTACTATTAGGAAACAGAAACCTACCACCGCAGACCACCCTATCTAAAAGAGATAAACCTTTGGCAGATGCAGACATCCACACTGGAGAACAGTATTCTAATGAAGGAAGTACTTTACGGGTTGCATCGATTTTATCACTGTTATAAATATATGAGGCCGTACGATCAATGCCTAACTTTCGTGTGGCATTTGCTGAAACTTTCATTTGGTGTTTTTCAAAAGTTAGATGCGAGGCAAAAGTTACGCCTAGAATAATTAAAGCTCCAGATTCGTTCAGCAAAGTTCCATCCACCTGAAAAGGAGGATGAGGTTGGGAAATCTGCATGAGATCTGCTGATCAATAGTGTTTTTGTTTTACTGTAGTTCAGCCTCATACCTTACCAACTTCGCCATTCCCTGATCTGGTCCATGTCCCAATTAAAGCTGATGGCAGCTTCATTTCTCATAAGTGGAGACTTTACTACACCCACAACTGTTGCATCATAAGCATACTGAACAATCTTGTTTTCCAGGCCAACAACCATATCACTTGCGTACCCTAAAAATAACAGTGGACCAAGAACACTGCCCTGTGGAACTCAGACACAATAGGTCTTGGTTTCTCTAAGATCCCATCCACAGCAACTTTTTGCTGCCTGGAAAAGGAAATCTTGAAGTAATCCTAAAACATATCCACCCACTCCGAGATTCTGAAGTTTATAAGTGCCTTGTGATTTACAAAATCGAAAGCAGCACTAAAATCTATTAAATTATTCTACTTATCAAGGTTCTCTTGGCATGTCAAATCTAAAAGAGTATCACAGGCAGGCACTTAACTTCTTCCTGTATGCACTCTGACTGTCAGTAAACAATCTTTTAGATTCCACATACTTATTAGTGGCTTAAAAATAAGTTTTTCAGCAACTTTGGAGAGAGCACGGGGAGAATAGAGGTTGGCCTGTCGTTGCTGCAGTCTGCAGATATGCCACTCTGTGGAACAGGCACTGTATTACTAAGCTTGCGTTTATCTGCAAGGATACTACATCGACATAAAAGTCTATAGAATCTACTAATCTTGAGAGACAACACACTAGAAACTTTTTTAAAAAACAAAGGGAAGAAACCATCAGGATCTTCTCCACCTCAGCTATCAAGATTATCAAGAATTTTCTCAAGAGAATTTTCCCTAGAGCAAAATGTAAATTTTGTAAGAATAGGCTCAAGGTGACAAGTATCAGGGAGAGGGACATCCTCAGCTGATTGCTTAGCTTCAAAAGCTCGATGAAGCATTTCAGCCTTTTCCCTAGGGCCAGTAACCAATCTACCGCCATCTGTTAGTAGTGGTGGAATGGAAGGTGAGCCTGACCCAAAGATATATGATGCCAATTTGGCCCACCACAGATGAGATTGAGTAATTCCTCTTCAAGGAATTATTGTAATTTCTCTCGGCTGTATGGTGAGTATGCATTGAATTTGGCCTGTTTGTCACGATAGGCTCGTATACATATATCATCAAACCATGGCTGGTCATTTGTCCTGAATTTGATGACCTTTCTAGGGACATACCTTATTAAAATAGCGATTAGCATTTCTTTTAACTTCTTCTTGGGATCTGAAATATTAAATTCCTGACAAGCTTCAATAATGATAAACCAATTGGCTCTGGATTTCAGCCAGACTATTTTTCCAGTGGTGGAATCAGGAATATACTAATTGACAGATATATCCATCTTGATGGCGCAATGATCAGAATTGCTTGTATATTCACAGGCCTTGGAATTGTCAATATCAGGCCTAATCTATTACTAGAAATATGTGTGGTTTTCTTAATTAGATGGACAAAATGGGAGGATACACAGAACTCAAGAGCAGACCAGCCCTGTTGATTTGTGGAATTTTAATTTAGCCACTTGCTGTGCTTTGCATTACAGCCTCCAAAAATAACGAATGAAGCTTTTGAATCCTGTGATTGAGTCATACTAATCCTTTCCAATAGGCAATCATGTATAGAATCGTCGATATTTGGGTTGCAGTAAACACCAAACACGAAAACTTTGTAGAACTTACTGAAAATTTTAAATAAAGAACTTCATGGCATCTACCCTCCAAATTTTTCTGACGATAAATAGGTCGTCCAGACTTAGTGAACGCAGCCATACCTTGCTAATGTGGGATGTTATGACGATATATCAGGCCATCAAACCCCGGGATTAAAAACTAAACCTTTGACTTGTTACTGCTTACATGTCTCATATACTAACGTCAAATCATAGTTACGGGCACAATGCTGGAGATCAAGAAAATTTAACCTTAAGCCCCAAATATTTGAGTAAAGTACTTTGCAATTTTTCTTACTGTAATGAGTAACAGGCCCAGGGTTCAGCCCAATGTCTCCCGAAAGAATTAAAATTAACAACATAACATAAAATCAGTATCAAAACTAATAAATACTCATAACAACAGTAACATTTTAAAAATCAACAGACCAATGGACAAGAATACCATCAACGACATCAGTATTTACATTGTTTACGAAAATTATGTTGCGAGTATAAATAAATGTTGACATACGTCATTGAAAAAAGCAACGGAAGCAACTGGTCGACAAGGTCAGGCCAGCACACCTTGTGAGGCAAAAAAATAATCCGCCAGGTTTGCCGCAACAACTGGAGAGGACAGTCAGGACGGATTTAGAATTAAAACGCTCAGAAGGAAAAGATTAGGTAAAGACGAAGGCACTGCCTGATAATCCACCAAGCAACTTTTGCTTTCAAATCAGCCTGTCCTAAACACTTTAAGAAAAAACAGGAAAGTGAACGAAAAAGAGGATAAATGCCTGATTGAACCCTCCGGCAAGGGAACTACAACCTAAGACCATAGAAGGCCACAGTACAATGGCTATAGCACAGTCCAGGGTTAGAGAACAAGGTTTGTATTCAGAGTAGCCTTCTTTTAAAAGGGATGCCTAAAAAGGCTAGAGAGTCCCTTGTACCCACTGGTTTGATTTTGGAGTGTCTTTCTCCTAAAAGAGTTGCCTGCCAAGGATAAAGAGTCTCTTTTACCCTAACTCGTGTAGGCAGGGACGTCACACCCTGAAGTGAATGTTGCCAAGAAAAGCCACATTAACCTAGTAAGGAGACAACCATCATACAACGTCCTTCTACGCTCCTGGTCATCCAGAGATGATGATATTAACTCCAAGAGTTGAAGGAAGGTCTTTTGAATATTAATGGCATAGCAAGAGACTTTGGTCAATATTCAGGGCATCAGTATTATCTCTCAAACTGGTTTTCCCAGGGGTCTTGATTTGACTCCGAGAAATTTGATGTTCATTCCCCTGAAAAATGCTTGGTTAATCCACTCCAGTGGCTCATATGTCTAGCAATAATGAAGGAGCCCCAGAGGGAAACTGGGGCTTTTAAACAGGGGTGAAAAATGGGGGTATTATTTTACTTTAGTACCTCAGCACAATACAGGAGTTGCAGTGCTGTGCTTTGAAGTCTCCTAAATATGACTGATATAAAAATGTTACTAAAATCTACCACAAACTTTCTGTTTCCAAGATATTTACCATCTTTTTATATTCATTCCCATGGTGCTGGTACTGAACATGGTGTAATGCCTTCCAGTAAAGCCTGCGCTCTTCCACCGCTTGCTTCTGACAAGGAATATCCTTCGCACAAACATGGGCCCTGCAAGAGGAAAATAAGTATGAGGACCAACATTCAAGGGTGATATAATGCAGACACACACACACACTTTCAAGTTAAGGGCATCTACAACATTCGAGCTCGTCTAGATCTATACCACAACAAATCAAATAATACAACTCAGTCGAGAGACTTCTCAACTTGATGCAAGCTTAAAGAGAGGGTCTTGCCGGAGATACTCCCATATAACAGACAAAGGTTCGTATCTCTGTGGGAATGACTGAGTTTTGTTTCTTCGTTACTCTGAAACCATGAGAACTAAGCACCCCCGACACTTAGAAAGTGTCTTGCCTCGTAAGTCATGGCTTTACACTGTACATGAACTACAGTACTCATCTAGGTATGAAAAATCTTTTTAAAAAACTTTACAGAATATAAACCCGAGAGTACAGTAGTACTCACGACATATACTTCTGAACGTTCCTTAACAAGACCAAGAAATAAATTTCCTTTCTGACAATTACTTCAGCTTCACTTTTCAAGGACCTCTGATCAAGTCTACAAATATACAGTACTGTGTGTGTATTAGGCTTAGATCTGTTTACAGGGCTTAAGCTTTTCTCAGTGAGAATCAATATACAAAATCTTAAAGACTGGAGCAAACATATTCCCGCAGGTCCCCAGTTCAAGCCTCACTCAGGCTATTAAAAAGAATTGGTTTGTTTGTGCAGAAAAGCTTATCTGCAATGATTAATATTTGATTTTTTATGTGATTACAGTTCTCTCTTACACTTGTTGAACTCATCAGCCTCCTGTTTTGTGTTAGTTTTGCAGAAATCAACAAGCCCCTTGGCTCTATCAATACAAATAAAAGAGGTTACTGTACTGATAATATTTAATACTAGGGTAATTGTTTGCTGTACAAGACGGGCTGAGAGGTAAGGCTTCTGCAGCAAAATATAAACATAAATAAAGGCCTGTAAGTAAATAACGGTGGAAATAATAATTATAAAAAGGTTCAAGAACAAGTTCCTGGTCGCCTGCCTCCTCCCCTTCCTCACTCTGCAGTCCTTCAGGAGCTGTTTATTTACTGAAGCAATTCACTCTTCTTCTTCTTCTTTTCCCTGCATTCAACCTTCAACCTTCATAAACATCACGATAAGTCGATCTGCAACTCGTGAACGCAACACGAGGAAGAAACAAGACGTGGAAGGGAGGAAATGAATAGTGCCCCACCAGGTTAATTGGTGGAAATAAGGCTGACTACAACATCCGCCATTGTTTACATTCTTCGTCAGTCATTCGGTACGTTTCCTTCCATAAACATTTCTTCATAATATATTTAATATCTCTATCTACAAGTATACATCTATTTTATATAAATATACAAAATACACCTCTTTTATAAATTATCACAATTACATTCTGGCCCCTCGAGTAGGACGCCTTGACGAGGTGAGGGCTAAGGGACCCTGGCCTTTGGGCCCGGGTCCTGACGAATCATCCTACATAGTTTTTGGTTTAAATGGCGTGGACATTTCCACATTCGCAAAATTTTACTGCTTAGGTGAGTCTGAGAAGGGATCGTTTTTGGAAGGGGTTCGCATTCGAAGCTAATTGTGGGAGTTGTGGTGGTTGAGTCGCCACCCGAGATAGTTTGGACCTAAGAGATGGTGATGGGATTTTTCCCACTGCTATCTTGAGGGCGGAACCATCTCTGGGGATCAGCCCATCGGAATCCAGGGGGGGCTGGTTTTTGGAGGTGGGACTCTGGCTTTTGTCCGGAAGCCCACGAGTATGGTTGGAGTGGGGAGTCAGTCCCCATTAGTGGGGCAGAACTCCCAGCAGGCGGATTGGCTTATACCTGGGCCACTGCAAGCGTACTGGTGCTATCCTGAAAGGGTAGGGTATGAGGTGGACTGTTGGGAGTCAACTCTCACTTGTGCCATTGGTGGAGAATGCGAATACCTGACTGATCTACGATACTTTCTTGATATGACCAAGCAGTTTTGGGTGGGTGGATGAACCAGTTTGTGTGTGGTGGTCTGATGTGTGCATGCTTGGCAGCTTGGGGTCTCTTCGTGGGCTTTGGGAGTGTGTTGGGGTGGGGAAGCTGAGCAGTAGAGCTGCCCAGTTTGTGCTTTTTGATATGCTGTCGGGGTCTGTGCGGGGGCTCTTGGGTGTCGGGTGTGCACTTTTTGGACCTTTGCATGTGGACTGGTTTAAACTTATGGATTTGGCTTCTAGTTCTCCCTCCCCTGGATCCGATGACTTAACGGCACTGGCAACGACTTCTGGCATGAACATGGATACGGGCTTGGCTGTTGGACAGAACCAAACACTGAGACACCAGGGTGTTAATAAATCTGGTGGATTTGATTCAAATAATAGGGTCCTTTATTGCACTAATGTAAACTTATCATTAGATTACGAATGTTTATACAGTGTAGTGAAGCAATTCGGCAAAGTGGAAAGAATTAAATTAGTTCTAGAAAAAGATAAGCAGTCATTTTGTGCTTTTATCAAATTTTCCTCTCCCTTGGAAGCTAGTGAGGCACAACAGAGACTCCATGGCCACATTCTAAATGACTCAGTTGTCAGCACGAAAGTGTTTTCAGTGAAAAACTTGAATGATGAGCCATTTGACTTTGTTCCAAAGGCTGAAGAACATGGACCAGTCCCATGTACCAGAGCTCTTCCTCCCCTCTATGGCATGTTGCTATCTACAAGGAGGGAGGAAAAATTTGATAAAAGCTGCTGACTGCATTGAGAGCAAGGTTGGTTCCATTCCCATTGGAAATTTGAAACGGTATGGAAAGAATCTTCTAATAAAAGCTGGAAATGAGACTCAAGCAGTTCTGTTAGCTAACTTTAAACCTCCTGAAAGTGGAAATATTGAATCTATTTCATCTCACAGATTCTTTAATACACTGAAAGGAGTAGTTTACTCAAAAGATCTGCATGTTTTTAAAGAGGAGGAGATTCTCCATCGATGCCCTCCTTGTGTATCTCATGTAAAAAAACTGGGTGGTGATGCAGCTATCCTTTTAACCTTCTCCTCCAATTACCTACCTGATACCATCATTGTTGGCCATGAGAGGATGCAGGTTAAAAAATATAAAAGAAGTCCTAGACAGTGTCGCAAATGCTTTGAATATGGCCACATTCAAAACTCTTGCGATAACAATAAAAGATGTCCTGTGTGCTCTGCAGAGCACGATAATTTTGATGATTGCAAAGCAGCCCGATACTGTTTTCTTTGCAAGGGTGATCACACACCAAACTCTAGGGCTTGTCCCAGATATAAATTTGAACAAGACATGTTGGCAGTGGCAGATAATGAACATATTAGCATTAGTGAAGCAAAGCGCACGGTAATGGGGGCAAACAAAAGTGCCAACACTACGTATGCTTCTGTAATAAAACTTATGAAAACTTCCAACAATGTAAGGCCACCAATAACTGTGTCTGATGGAAGATATCACAAACCTGGTATTTCTCGAACCATAAATAATAATGAAAATCTCCAAACTGGTGAGAAACTTTCGTCGGCAAGTGCTTTGAAGTCCAGTAGCAAAAATTGTACTTCCAAAAGCACAGAAAATTTATCTTCCACCACATCCACAGCTGTCGATTCATCTCCAAAAATAAGGGTGCCAAAATCGGCCAATAATTCAGGAAAATATTCAGAAAATACTTCAAACCAAAATAAGCTAAAGGAACAATCCCAATTAGATAGAGCTAGTTCAGAGCCATCAATCGCCACAGCCACAAACAAAAATAATAATAAAACTACGGTTGCAACTACCAAGAAACGCACAAGAAATAGTTCCCCAAATAATGATAATTTTATAATAAAAACTTCAAATGGGTTCAGTGTTTTGGAAGACATCTCTCCTCCTAGAAAGGTGGTTCCAAAAGTAGTTTCAGAACAAAAACATCTGAGTTCAATTCAGTCTTGCCGCCCTAAGACAAATAGGATTAGTGGTGCACAGAACCACAGCAATAATTCTGAACATCAGGTTCATAATAAAAATATGAAGATCAACCAAAGACCCTGAACACCAATTCAGATGAAAAGGATTAAGAAAACAATCTCTTATAAAGGAGAATTTCACTCCACCCTAGGAACAGTACTTCCCCTCCAAGGAGTGGGAAGTAGCACATTTTACCACCTTAGCATTCTTGCTCGATATTCTTCAGTGGAACTGTAAAGGTCTCAGAGCCCGTACAGAAGACCTTAAAGTTTTAATGCATGAAGTTAATCCAGGGATTATATGCCTACAGGAAACAATGTTAGGCAACTCTGTTTATAATCCTGGACTAAATTATTCAATATTTAAATCATATCCCCAATTGGTGATCGTGCCCATGGAGGTGCTGCAATTATTATTAATAAATCTCTACAGCACTCCACAATACAATTAAATACAACACTACAAGCTATCGCTATTTCAGTCATTTTGGAAAAAAGAGGATAACAATCTGCTCCTTATACCTTCCACCAGACCTTGATTTTAACATTGAGATATTCAGTCGTTAATTGACCAACTTCCAGCTCCTTTACTTTTGCTAGGTGATTTTAATGCCCACAACCCCTTTGGGGAAGTCGGTTTTTAGATAGTAAAGGGAAATTAATCGAAGACCTTATTGACAGGAATGATGTTACCCTGTATAATAATGGGTCAATGACTTTCCACAACATTCACGATAATCATTTCTCTGCACTGGACCTTAGTATTTCTTCAACTAGTATCCACCTTGATTTTAATTGGTCTGTTAATGAAGATTTAAATGGAAGTGATCACTACCCGATCCATTTGAAATATGCTCTGAATGCTCCATCTGAAGTTTTACCTAAGTGGAAGGTAGAGGACGCAGACTGGGATAAATTTAGTAAGGGTGTCAATCTAGATAGGGAGTTTGAGTCCTTTCATTCTCATCTAGATGCCTATGATTACTTTATTGAATCTACTTTGAAGAGTGCTGAAAGCTCGATTCCAAAAACAAAAGGCAAACCTCGTAGACCTGCAGTTCCCTGGTGGAATAAGACATGTGGTATTCTGAGAAAAGTGACTAGGAAATGCTACAGACGTTACAAAACTAGTGGCTCCCCTCAGTCTAAATTAATCTACAAACGTGCTTTAGCCAAGCAGCGGCGCTTTTATAAGAAAGCCAAAAGAGAATGTTGGCTTTACTATATTAATGGAATAAACTCCAAGACCCCACTAAGAGTGGTGTGGCGCAAAATAAGGAAACTGAGTGGAAAATTTGTAGCGTCACCATTGCCCTCGTTAAAAATAAATGACACTCTAATCACAGAGCCCACTGAAGTTGCCAATGAGCTAGGAAAACACTTTTCTAAAGTTTCCAGCCCTAACAATTATTCTCCAGAATTTCAAAGAATTAGGAATTCTGAAATGTGTCTGAAGTTTGATTCAGGAAAATCTGAACCATACAACTACAAATTTTCCCTAAGAGAACTTCGTGAGGCGCTCTCCTCAAGTGAATCCACAGCTCCAGGTGAGGATACAATCATATATGAAATGCTGAAACACCTCCCAGATGATGCCAAAAATATTTACTGAAGATTATAAACAAAATATGGGAAACTGGAATTTTACCCAAGGACTGGAAAATATCCATAATTGTCCCAGTTAAAAAGCCTAATAAAGATGCTTCCCAAGCCACCAGCTATAGACCAATAGCTCTTACCAGCTGTGTATGTAAGCTGATGGAGAAAATGATAAATACTAGACTGGTTTGGCACCTGGAGACCAAAGGATTACTATCGCCATTTCAATTTGGTTTCAGAAAAAACCGCTCCACCCTTGATCCCTTGCTGAGGCTGACCAACCAAATCCAGCAAGGATTCGCCAAAAGTGTCAGACCATTGGCATATTTTTTGACTTGGAGAAAGCATATGACACTACCTGGAGAATTGGCATCATGAAACAATTGCACAAGATGGGCATATGTGGAAGAATGGTCAGGTTTATATATTCCTTTTTATCAGACAGACTTTTTAAGGTAAGAGTGGGAAACTCCTTCTCCCAACCTTTTATGCAGGAGGAAGGAGTTCCCCAAGGAAGCGTTTTAAGTGTAACACTTTTTTCAGTGGCAATAAATAGCGTGATTGAAAAAATCTCGCCCCCTGTTAAATGCTCGCTTTTTGTCGATGACCTTGCAATATACTGCACAGGATATGATTCCTTGTCCGTATGTAAACATTTGCAAAGGTCTATTAATGCTATTACTAAGTGGGCTGATGAGAATGGTTTCAAATTCTCCTCTTCCAAAACAGTTGCAGTAAGATTCACCAGGTGCCGGCGTGTGGAAGAGGTTCCCACACTTAGTTTAAAAGGGTCCATCCTTCCTTACGAGAGTGAAGTTAAATTTCTGGGGATGACTATTGACCATAAATTAACATGGGCTAGCCACATAAATGCCCTAAAGTTTAATGTTAAACAATCTATGAATATTTTAAAGGTTGTCTCTGGATTTAGTTGGGGCTGATAAGAAATCCCTTCTGAGGCTATATGACTCTCTGTGTCGATCTAAGTTAGACTATGGCTGTCAGATTTATTCCTCAGCCTGTAAAACCAAGCTAAAGGAACTGGATGTTGTACACAACATGGGGTTGAGAATATGCTCAGGGGCTTTTAGAACTTCGCCTGTTGAAAGCATTTATGTCGACACAGATCATTTACCCCTTGATCTAAGAAGGCAAGAGCTAGGGTTGCGATACATGGCTAGAATGAAAAGTGCTCCCAAAAATCCCTCCTTTCAAGCACTAAAGGAAACAGACTCTCGAAGTTTTTCTGGTACAAGAGCTTCTAAACCATTCCAAATTCGACTGAATGAGGATGTTAGGAATAATCACCTTAAATCCCAGAAAGTCCTGGAAGTAGAATATCCTGTAAATCCTCCATGGCTTATCCCAGAAGCATCAATATGTAAGAAACTGTTTAACAAAAAGGACTGCACTGTAGAAGAGATTAGGGAAAATTCTTAGAGCACGATGTTACCCATACTAATTTTACAAAAATTTATACAGATGGATCTAAGTCAGATAGTGGTGTTGGTTGCGCTGTTATCCTTGGTGATACAGCGTACACAGCTAAATTACCTGACTCTGCATCAATATTTACTGCCGAATTAACAGCCGTAGTGTCTGCCTAGATTTAGTTTTTCAAAGTAGTGACTCTAATTTTGTCATATACTCAGACTCTAGAAGCACCTTAGAAGCTATTAAAAATTTAATAGCTTTCATCCATTAATTGAAAAAGTTCAGGAGTGGCTTTTTCGTATATATTGTCGACGTAAATCAGTCTCTTTCTGTTGGGTCCCTTCTCACGTGGGGATTCGCGGAAACGAGATGGCAGACAGGGAAGCGAAAGCTGCTAGTATTTTATCAGAAACCTCTTTTAGAAAAGTGCCTCATACAGATCTAAAAGGTCCCATTAGATCTTATGTTTTTAGTAAATGGCAAGAAAGGTGGACTTCTCCTTCTTGCCAATAATAAGAAATATAGAAATATTAGGGATAATGTACTACCGTGGTCTTCGTCATTCCAGCTTGACAGACGAACAGAGGTTATTTTAACGAGATTAAGGATTGGGCACACTCGTCTAACCCATCAGTTTATTTTAGAAGGAAGCAGCCCTCCAGAGTGTGCTTACTGTGACGAGACACTAACAGTGGAGCACATTCTGGTGGTCTGCCCCAGATATTTTAACCAAAGAGAGAGATATTTTCAGGGTAAATCCCTGTCTGATATTTTGGGAGATGAAGCAGATATTTCTGCTATCATCTCTTTTAAAGTGTATTAAAATTTTTAACGATATTTAATTTTATTTAATTTATTACATCACGTAGAATTTTAATGACATTAATTTTTTTTTTTTTGTATATAGCACATCATTCATTAAACTTCATACCCTTATTTATTGGTCACATCACTTCATTTTATTTATTAATCATTTCCTTCATGAATTCATAACTTTAACATTATTTTCTTTCCATTACGGCGCTGAATGGCCTTGTTGGCCCCAGTGCCTGGGCTTTTGCCCTAAATATCATACATCCATCCAATTACATTCTGGAAGCAACAAAGAGATCATTTTAGAGTTGGTAGAAATGTCATCGCTGACAACGGTTCCATTGCACCAGCCCCACTTGAGCGGTTTGATTCACTAGATGGCAACATCGCTTTCATAACGAACCTTATTTCCATATTGTTTTTATTCCGTATTATCTCAGAGAAGAGAAAAATGAAGCGTTATTTGGTTAATTTATGAGATTTATGATACCTTTGCAAGTGCTGTAAGTACTGTAAATTACTTAAATCTTGTAGAAGAATAAATATCGCCATCCAATATTGTCTAACACACAGTAATGAATAATGAGGGGTCAGATGGACCACTCCTTCATGAAATGTGCCTCAACCAATGAAGAATTAGAGGAATTTATTTCTGGTGATAGAAATTCATTTCTTGGTATGATGTGGTTCGGATTCCACAATAAGCTGTAGGTCCCGTTGCTAGGTAACCAGTCGGTTCTTTGCCTCGTAAAATAAGTCTAACCCTCCGGGCCAGCCCCAGGAGACCTGTTAATCAGCTCAGTGGTCTGGTTAAACTAAGGTATACTTAACCTTTCATTAATATTCATCGATGACAAACGTCATTGATTTTTCTTTACACGGTCATTGTCCTCTGGAGGAAAATTACTTTAAATGACCTTTGAATGACCTCGAAGTGATAGTACAATAGTCCAGCTTCTTCGTCTGTTGTCGAATAGTTTAGTTATGGCGCTGGGAGATCGAGAGAGAGAGAGAGAGAGAGACAACGATTTCCTCCCTCAAGAGCAAAAACGAATTCAGCCTTTATAGCCAAAGGTCAGTCACAGAAAGCACTTAGTGAGTTCATCTATAGACCTTCATAGCCCCTGTTTCATTATGACATTTAATAACAAAATTACCGTTCTAATTACAAAAATAATGCTAATTTCTTATTCGTTTATGTCACACAACGTTAATATGTAAGATTTAGCAAAGAAAGTACCCAGTTTTGTAACAAAAAAAAAAAAAAAAAAAAAATACAAAGGACAGGTAAGTCTAGAAAGCCAGACACCTACAGACGTATCAGAATTATCACTGAATGAAAGACAAATGATCAATGACCACAAAAAGAAGCTGAATCGTAAATCGTGTTTCATTTGACAATGATTTTGCCCTAAAGTTTCCATAAAAGCCTTTCTTTTATTTTCATATTTATTTATTTATTGAGTTAAAAAAAGATGGAAAACTTTGTTGATTAGAAAATGGACAACAACGAATAAAAGTTTAAACATAATTATTTTTGTCCTGTTTCTGTAAAAACAAACAAAAACTTTGAAGATAACTCGTGATAAGACAAGGCGAGTAAAATCACCGACAGGACTGTTTGTGATAAAGAGAGAAAGATCAGCGTTGGTGATCGAAATTTTGATATTGTTATAGACTAAATTTAGTGGGTTTAGGCACTTATAACTGATATAATTCAGTCAGTCAATGATTTTAAGTGTTCTTGTGACTCACCTTCAAATTCTTTACATCTATGGATTTCGTGAAGTAAAACCGACTCCATAAGCAATATTAATTAAGACGACGAGAAATCCCGAGACGAATCTAAAATTCACCTTCTCAGCACAACGGCAAAAACACTACTGCTCCTCTCTAGGGGAAACATCTCCCCCTGGCCCTATCAGGAACAGTTTTAGTTCACAAGTCAGCAACACCACTTTCAAATTTAACTTTCTTTTCATATTGTTTCACTCCATGTTCTCAGGCAAAGGCAAATGAACGTCATTTCATTCACTAAAGAACTGTCTCGAACTTTTAAAGTGCCATAATTACTTCAGATTAACTAAAATCTTAAATACCGTGTTTTGGGAGGGGTTGGCATCTGAAGCTAATTGTGGGAGTTGTGGTGGTTAAGTCACCACCTGACATGGTTTGGACCCAAGAGGTAGTGATGGGACCCTCCCATTGCTATCTTGAGGGCGGAACCATCTCCAGGCATCAGCCCATCGGAATCCAGGGGGGGCTGGTGTTTGGGATGGGACTCCTGGCTTTTGTCCGGAAGCCCACCAACATGCTTACGGTGGGGAGTCGGTCCCCATTGGTGGGGGCAGAGCTCTCAGCAGGCGGATAGGCTTATACCTGGGCCACTGAAAGCGTGTTGGTGCTATCCCGTCAGGGTAGGGTATGGGGTGGACCATTGGGAGTCAACTCACTTGTGCCATTGGCGGAGAATCCCAATACCCTGACTGATCCACGGTGCCTTCTTGATATAACCAAGCAGTATATAAAATGCTCTCTCAAAATGGATTTGGCCTCATGTATTCCCTCCCCTGGATCTGGCGACTTACTGGCACGGGAAACGACTTCTGGCGTAGACATGGACACGAGCTCGACCATTGGACTAACCCAGACTCCGAGACACCAGGGAGGTATCAAAACTGGTGGAATTGACTTAGATAGAGTGCTCTATTGCACTAACATTAGCCTATCATTGGACTATGAATGCTTGTTCAGTGTAGCCAAGCAATTTGGAAAAGTAGAAAGAATAAAATTGACTCTAGAAAAAGACAAGCGGACTTTTTCTGCTTATATTAAATTCTCTTCTTCCCAGGAAGCATATGAGGCTCAGAAGAAATTACATGGCCATGTCCTCAACGATGCAGTACTCAGCACGAAGGTGTTTTCAGTGAGAAATGTGAATGACGATCTATTTGATTTTGTACCAAAGGATGAAGAACGTGAATCGTCTCCATGCAGCAGAACACTCCCCCCCCCAATTTGGCATGTTGCTAGCTTTAAGGAGGGAAGGGATAATCTCATAAAAGGTGCCGAATGCATTGAGAACAAAGTGGGTACTATCCCCATCGGAAATTTGAAAAGGTATGGGAAGAACTTATTAATAAAAGCAGGAAACGAGACGCAAGCAGTATTGTTAACCAAATTCAAACCACCTGAAGATGGGAATATTGAACATATCCGTCCCATAAATTCTTTAACACTTTAAGAGGGTGGTATACTCTAGAGATCTTCATGCCTTTAATGAGGAGGAAATTCTCAAACGATGCCCTTTGCATATACCAAGTTAAAAAACTGGGAGGCGATGCAGCCATCCTACTAACCTTCTCCTCTAGACATTTACCTGACACCCTCATCGTCGGCCACGAAAGGATGCAGGTAAAAAAATACAAACGAAAGCCAAAACAATGCAGAGCAAATGTTACTTAATACGGCCATATTCAAATCTCATGTATTAATAAAAAAGATGTTCTGTATGCTCTGTAGAGCACGACAACCCTGAGTGTGAAGCAGCCCGGTACTGTTTCAGTTGTGCAGGCAGACCACACTCCAAATTCTAGGACCTGCCCCAGGCACAGGTTCGAAGAAGAAGTGCTGGCAGTGGCAGACAACGAACACATCAGCCTTAGTGCAGCAAAGCGGGTGGTAATGGCAGCGAATAGAAGTGCCAACTCCACTTATGCTTCTGTCATAAGGTTGATGAAGAATCCTAATAAAGCAAAGCCTCCAATAACATCTACTAGTAGGCTCTGAAACCTGCTTCTACATCGGCCGAAAACAATAATCAGAGCCCTGAATCACGAAGTACTTTGAAGCCTAGTACCAAACACTGCACTTCAAAAAGCATGGACAATCTACACCACAAAGTGGAAACAAAAGTAAAGGCAGGAGATTCAGCACCCAAACAAAGCTTGCAAACATATGCGAACATTCCCACCAAGAAAGAATCGAAGGAACAGCCCCAAATAAGGAGAGCAAACTCTAACCCTTGGTCGTTACTACCACTAACAACAGGGATAAGGTAGCAGCTGCTTCCACAAGAAAGTCTGACAAGGAACACATCCCCAGTGATGAGGGCTTTATAATAAAAACATCAAATGGGTTCAGTGCGCTGGAAGAGATCTCCCACCCAGAAAGGTGAGTCCAAATGTATATAAAGCCCAAAGCCAGGTGAGTGCTTATCAGTCATGCCGTCCTAAGACTCAAAGCAACAGCAACAACAATATTCAGAAGACCAGTGAACACCCTGACCATCAAAGGCATAACACAAAATCTGATGGTAAGCCAAAACCCCGACCTTTAACAAGGACGAAAAGGGATCAAAAAACCACCTCTGATAAAGGAGAACTTTCCTCTCCAACCTAGGATCGGCACTTCCTCCAGTGAGTGGGAAGTAGTACTTTTAACTTTTTTTACATTCACTTACGACATCCTCCAGTGGAACTGCAAAGGTCTCAGAGCCCGTTCTGAAGATCTTAAAGTTTTAATGAATGAATTCAGCCCAGGGATCGTATGCCTGCAAGAAACAATGATAGGAAACTCTCCTTACAACCCTGGACTTGATTATGCCATGTTTAATTCTACTCCCCCAGTTGGTGATCGTGCTCATGGAGGTGCTGCAATTATTATCAATAAGTCTTTGCAGCACTCCACAATACAACTAAATACAACTCTCCAAGCGGTTGCAGTGTCTGCCATCTTAGACAAGAGGATCACGGTCTGCTCACTATACCTCCCACAGACCTTTCTTTTAACATTGGAGATATTCAGTCCTTGATTAACCAACTTCCCCTCCTTTTCTCGTATTAGAGATTTTAATGCCCACAACCCCCTTTGGGGAAGTCAGTGTTTAGACGGCAAAGGGAAAATAATTGAGGACCTTATTGATACGAATGATGTTGCACTATATAATAATGGGTCAATGACCTTCCACAATATTCATCATAATCATCTTTCCCCTAGATTCTGACCCCTTGTCGTGGGTAGGGGCTTGGGGACCAACAGAAGGGTCTTGACACCTGATTGGGATTCCTCTCCACTAGTCTTGAGACTCTGCTGCCGATCCAACTAAATTCGTCAGAACTATCTCTTCTTTCTAGAAATTTTCATTCTTACTACATCCTTCTCCTCCATGTCACATTTTTATTAACATTTTGGATTAATTATGTGGAATTTTCCACTTTTGCAAAAATTTCGCTGCTTTGGTGAGTCTGAGAAGGGACCGTGTTTTGGGAGGGTTGGCATCTGAAGCTAATTGTGGGAGTTGTGGTGGTTAAGTCACCACCTGACATGGTTTGGACCCAAGAGGTAGTGATGGGACCCTCCCATTGCTATCTTGAGGGCGGAACCATCTCCAGGCATCAGCCCATCGGAATCCAGGGGGGGCTGGTGTTTGGGATGGGACTCTGGCTTTTGTCCGAAGCCCACCAACATGCTTACGGTGGGGAGTCGGTCCCCATTGGTGGGGCAGAGCTCTCAGCAGGCGGATAGGCTTATACCTGGGCCACTGAAAGCGTGTTGGTGCTATCCCGTCAGGGTAGGGTATGGGGTGGACCATTGGGAGTCAACTCTCACTTGTGCCATTGGCGGAGAATCCCAATACCTGACTGATCCACGGTGCCTTCTTGATATAACCAAGCAGTATATAAAATGCTCTCTCAAAATGGATTTGGCCTCATGTATTCCCTCCCCTGGATCTGGCGACTTACTGGCACGGGAAACGACTTCTGGCGTAGACATGGACACGAGCTCGACCATTGGACTAACCCAGACTCCGAGACACCAGGGAGGTATCAAAACTGGTGGAATTGACTTAGATAGAGTGCTCTATTGCACTAACATTAGCCTATCATTGGACTATGAATGCTTGTTCAGTGTAGCCAAGCAATTTGGAAAAGTAGAAAGAATAAAATTGACTCTAGAAAAAGACAAGCGGACTTTTTTTCTGCTTATATTAAATTCTCTTCTTCCCAGGAAGCATATGAGGCTCAGAAGAAATTACATGGCCATGTCCTCAACGATGCAGTACTCAGCACGAAGGTGTTTTCAGTGAGAAATGTGAATGACGATCTATTTGATTTTGTACCAAAGGATGAAGAATGTGAATCGTCTCCATGCAGCAGAACACTCCCCCCAATTTGGCATGTTGCTAGCTTTAAGGAGGAAGGGATAATCTCATAAAAGGTGCCGAATGCATTGAGAACAAAGTGGTACTATCCCCATCGGAAATTTGAAAAGGTATGGGAAGAACTTATTAATAAAAGCAGGAAACGAGACGCAAGCAGTATTGTTAACCAAATTCAAACCACCTGAAGATGGGAATATTGAACATATTGCGTCCCATAAATTCTTTAACACTTTAAGAGGGGGTGGTATACTCTAGAGATCTTCATGCCTTTAATGAGGAGGAAATTCTCAAACGATGCCCCCCTTGCATATACCAAGTTAAAAAACTGGGAGGCGATGCAGCCATCCTACTAACCTTCTCCTCTAGTTATTTACCTGACACCCTCATCGTCGGCCACGAAAGGATGCAGGTAAAAAATACAAACGAAAGCCAAAACAATGCCGTAAATGTTAATACGGCCATATTCAAATCTCATGTATTAATAAAAAGATGTTCTGTATGCTCTGTAGAGCACGACAACCCTGAGTGTGAAGCAGCCCGGTACTGTTTTCAGTGCGAAGGCGACCACACTCCAAATTCTAGGACCTGCCCCAGGCACAGGTTCGAAGAAGAAGTGCTGGCAGTGGCAGACAACGAACACATCAGCCTTAGTGCAGCAAAGCGGGTGGTAATGGCAGCGAATAGAAGTGCCAACTCCACTTATGCTTCTGTCATAAGGTTGATGAAGAATCCTAATAAAGCAAAGCCTCCAATAACATCTACTAGTAGGCTCTGAAACCTGCTTCTACATCGGCCGAAAACAATAATCAGAACCCTGAATCACGAAGTACTTTGAAGCCTAGTACCAAACACTGCACTTCAAAAGCATGGACAATCTACACCACAAAGTGGAAACAAAAGTAAAGGCAGGAGATTCAGCACCCAAACAAAGCTTGCAAACATATGCGAACATTCCACCAAGAAAGAATCGAAGGAACAGCCCCAAATAAGGAGAGCAAACTCTAACCCTTCAGTCGTTACTACCACTAACAACAGGGATAAGGTAGCAGCTGCTTCCACAAGAAATTTAAAGGAACATCATCCCCAGTATCAGGTTTAACGTAATTGTCATTAATTTTATGTTCAGTCTCAGCCTTGTGATTTTCTTTAATTATTGATTTATTTAAGGTTAAGTTTGGTTTTGTTTTTGTGAAAGGCTGTGTTGCTAAAGACATTTGGTGGTCCTCCCTGGCATTGGAGTGTGTAAAAAGTTTACTCCTAATAAATTGTTTCTTTTTGATGTGGGTGAGAGCTGCCTTGGACTCTGGAGTGTTGACTGGCATTTTCCTCTCGTGGGGTGGTGGTCGTCCTTGGAGACAAAAAGTTTTCTTCGAGGGTATGATTCTCCCCTAGTCAGTACGGGCCTGACTTGCATGCCTCCCCCACATTTAAGCCACTTATTGGATCGCTTGGATTACCTTTTGCGTTGTGGGCTCAGTTCCTGTGCCACCCACGGCTTTCTGAGCTATTCAGGATTACCCTAGGCAAGTGTTTGTGCGTGGGATGGACTTCCTGCGGGCTCAGGACGACGCAAGGAATTATTCCCGGCCGAGTGGACGCAGGAAGGGCGTTCTGCATCCTCCAGGACGTCTTCTTCATCAGTGCGGCAGTTGTGGGGGCATTGTGGCCCGAGGAGGAACGTGGGAGTCTGTGAACAGGTAACCTCTTGGTATTTATTTCAGGGTGTCACTACCAGTAGTATACCTCTGTTGCTACCTGTGCTCCAGAACTCCCCCGATAGCTGTGACCTGTTGAGTGTCGCAGTCCTGGTTGCTTGTTGTGAGACCGTGTCAGAGTTCCCCGGTGCTATGACCCTCAGCCTAGCACCTCTAGACGTCAATAAGTGTGGGTGTAACCCTTTGTTCCCCTATAAACTGTGAGGAGCTAAAGTTTTGGTTTTTCTCATTATTATTATTATTACTATTATTACTGTTATTATTATTAATGTTAAAGTTTAGTTTTATAATATTAGGTAGGAATTTAAGTGTTTTCTTTCTGTATGTCTCCTCCTTCCTTCCTAACCTTATTTAGTTATAGGTATGTTATTTGGGCCCTTATTTGATACTGCTTATGTGCTATTTTTCTACTGTCTTGGGATTTAGTTTTAGAGATTAGGTAATCCTACTGGATTTATTTAAGGACTGCATATTTTGTCCTGTAGTCACAAGGCTGACTGTTTATTTTTTTTGCTTTGTGTAATAAATATTGTTAAGTTTTCTCTCGTGTTTTCGTCTCCATTGACCTTTATTTATTGGACACTGTATTACTGCCCTCTCTTTACTGGTGCTTTAAGAAAGTAACACTTCTGCCCTCACAAAGTCAATTGTAATAATTGGCGACTTGAAGGATAGAGAGCTCAGGGTGTTCAGTGATTGGGTCTGTGGAGCGGCACTGAGTGAACGCTTCAATATTTGTTGCCTTGTTGAGTATTGTTGCCTTCCCCGAATTATTTAATTTTTGCATCATGGAGGAATTTAGTTTTGATCCGGCCGAGTTTTTGGGGTCAGCTGATTGTTTGAAGCATCTGCCGGTTTTGAATAAGAAACATTTAATAGAGTGTGCACGGTGGTTGGGTATTGTGGTGAAGTCTTCGGACTCGAAGAAGGAAGTTTTGTTGTTAGTCAGGAGTAAGGTTAGTCAGGATATGGCTGAAGAGCATTTGGAAAGCGATAGGGAGAGTGATTTAGGAAGTGTTGATGAAGGGAGTGTGGAAGTGGATAGTGACAATGTGAGTGTGGCAGCTGGTCTAGCCTTGTTTGAGGATCCTCCTCAGTATCGGTACCCTGTATGAAGGTCCTGCAAATTTAAAGAAGGTTTCCTTAGAGGTAGTGGGAATTTGTCTAATAATCCTTTTTGCCTCTTAATTCTGTACCAGTGGAACCTGTCCCCTTTCTAATGTTTTGGGTGAATCTAAGGAGGACATGGAATTTAAATTAATATGTAAACGCATAGAGTTGCGTAAGATTGAGTTTGAGGAAAACGAGAGGGCAAGGCGTCATGAGAGAGGAGATGGTAAATCTAAATTTGGAAATGGCTAAGAGGAAAAGAGAGAGCAAATATGGCTAGCTCACCAAAGGTAGAGGTTGAAGAGAAATTTAATTTAGGTGCGGCACTTAAATTAGTGCCTATGTTTGATGAGAAGAACGTCCCAGAGTTCTTCAAGGCGTTTGCAAGCGTGTGGCTACCCGATTGTCTTGGCCCACAAGAGATGTGGACAGTTCTTATCCAGTAAGGTTGGTTGGCAAGGCAATTCGGGTATATAATGCCTTGGAGGAGGGAGTAGCTCAGGACTATCAAAAAGTTAAGAGCTTGGTTTTGAAAGCGTATGATCTGGTCCCTGAGGCCTATCGCCTCAGGTTTCGTAATTACATTAAACTCCTGCACAGTCCTTTGTCGAGTTTGCCGCATCAAGGAGGAACAGTTCGATGACTGGTTAAAGAGTCGAAGGAAGTCACTTTCGCGGCTGTTAAAACTGCTGCTCCTTGAAGAATTTAAGAAAGCCTGTAGCAGGGAGTTGAGGGTACACCTAGAGGAGGTGAAGGCTACTAAAGTGAGTAATGCCGCTCAGTTAGCGGATGAGTATGTGTTGACTCATCGGTCTGGTAGTGGAAATTTCAATTATAAAATGTTGAATAACCCTTCGCTTCACTCCCAGTGGTGGTAGGAGAGAAGCCTCTTTGTCGATTCCCACACCCTAAAAATGTTAACCTAATTCTTTTTCAGGTGGTAGGGATATGGGTAGAGTCCAAGGAGAGTCTCCTCCCCAGAGTTTTTGTTAATAGGGTTACCTAATGGGTACTACGGGTCTAATAATAATGGAAACAGAGGTTCAGGTCGTCGAGGAACTTGCTACTGGTGCAACAAACCAGGGCATTTCCAAAGCCAATGCAATACTGTCGACGTTACAAAAACGTAATGGTCAAAGTCCAGTGGCTGTAATTCCTGATAGGTCTAACGTAAAAAGTAGTGCTGTAGACAGATCTGTAGTAGACAGTAGTAGTGTAGGCAGTAATGTCAAAGATGTTCCTAATGGTCAATTGTGACTTGAGTTTGATAAATATGTATGGCCTGGAAAGTTGATTTGTGATGACTGTGTTGTCCAGGTTAAGTTTCTTAGGGACACCGGTTCTGCCGGTCGTTGATTTTGAAGACTACTTTGAATGGTGGTACTAAGTATACTGGTAATTTTGTAGTGTTGGGAGGTTTCCCAGATTCAGTTGTGTCTGCTCCTTTGGTTAACGTCCACTTGTCTTTTCCAGGATATGATCGGATAACTGAGTTAGCTGTGGTGGATAGTCTGCCTATCCCTGGAATTGATGGTATCCTGGGGAATGACATGCTGGATAGTGAAGGTCGGGAGCTGTTCCTATATTGTCCGTTAATGCCAGTCCGTGACTGTAACCCACTCGGTCTGCAGCAAGAGCTGCTAATTTACTGATGATGAAGATAATGATGATGACTTAATGTTAACAGTGTAAAGTTAGATGTAGAAAGGCCGGGTCAGTAGAGAGTAGTGTAAGTGATCAGTTAGACTTTAACTTTGATTGTGACAGAGCTGCTTTTATTAAAGCTCAGAAAGATGAATTTAATTTTGATTTGGGTGATGTCGAGGATCTGACTAAGCCTAGGTTTGGTATTGTAAGAGGTCTTTTATACAGGTTTAGTCGATCCCGCCACTGATGATGTAAATAAAACTGGTCGTGTTGAACAGATCATAGTGCCGTCTCAGTTCAGAAAATCTGTGTTGGAATTAGCTCACACAAATTTCTTTTCAGGTCATTTGGGCATGTTGAAAACTTTCCACAGTTTGGCTAGATATTTCTGGTGGCCTGGAATGAAACTGAGTGTGAAGCAGTTCATCAGAGAGTATAAACTTGTCAAGTCATGGGAAGCCGAACCAGGGTATTCCTAAAGCAATTGCATCCCATACCTGCCATAGGTGAACCATTTTCAGAGTTGGTTATTGATGTGGTGGGTCCTTTACCCAAGACTAAAACTGGTTATGTATATTTACTAACTATCATGGATAGAGCCTCTCGTTTTTCCTGAAGCTATACCTCCATGAGGCGTATTACTTCAAAGTTTGTTTTTGAAAAGTTAATGGATTTCTTTTCCAGGTATGGTCTCCCTCGTGTAATTCAGACCGACTGTGGGACGAATTTCACGAGTAAGGTATTTAGGGTAAATGTGCTGAACTGGCCATTCAGCACATTACCAGCTATTTTATCATCCGGAGAGTCAAGGTTTGGTGGAAAGGTTTCATCAAACCCTCAAGTCTGTACTTAAGAAACATTGTTATGATTCTGGTAATTTTAGTGGGACAAAGCCCTCCCTTTTGCCCTCTTCGCTATTAGAAATCACCCTAACTCTTCTACAGGTGTAGCTCCTTTCGAGTTGGTATTTGGGCACAAAGTTCGAGGACCGTTAGAAATTATGTTTGAAATGCTAAAATCCAACCGGAAGGGGGAAGTAAAAGTTGGAGGATTGGTGGAAGACTTAAGGTCTAGGATGTTGAATGCCTGGAAGTTTGCCAGGAGAATTTGGAACAGTCTCAATCCCGAATGAAGGAAAATTTCGATAAAAAGGTTAAGGTTCGTTCATTTGAACCTGGGGAATTAGTATTGGTATTGAGTATGGATCCGACAGTTTTCTCGAGCCGAGGTATAGGGTCCTTGGAAGGTTCTGAGGAAGTTGTCTGATGTTAACTATGAGATTGAGGCTCGGTTCAAGCCGTAAATGTAGAATATTTCATATTAATCGTTTAAAGCCTTATGTTGGCAAGTGTGGTGATCCCTTAGCGATTGTGTATGAACCCGTGTCCATTGGTAGTTGATGTACCTCCGGAGGAGTCCGATGACTTAGTGTGTCAGGTTCCTTCGGATGCATTGGGGAAAATATGCAAAATTTAGAACTGTTGAAAAGTAGTTTAGGACATTTAAATTCTAATCAAAGAGAAGAAGTGCTTAATTTAATCTATTCTTTTTCAGAACTTTTTCAGGATGCCCCAGGAGAACCCAGGTTTTGAGCCATGATGTTGATGTGGGTGATGCTTCCCCTGTAAAGCAGAGTCTTACCGGCTGAACCCTGTAAAACTAGATTTAGTCAGTAAGGAGATCAACTACATTTGAAGCATGACCTTATTCAGCCATCTGTGAGTCCCTGGAGTTCTTTAGTACTGGTAAAGAAGGCGGATGGTAAGTTCCGCATGTGTGTGGATTATCGGAAGGTTAATACCACACCAAAAATGATTCTTTTCCATTACCTCGTATTGATGATTGTCTGGATCGGATCAAGGTCTGCCAAGTTTATTACTAAATTGGATCTGTTGAAAGGGTACTGGCAGGTTCCATTGTCCGATCGTGCTCGTGAGATATCTGCATTTGTTACTCCTTTTGGACTTTAGAATGGTTAGGGTTTGGCATGAAGAATGCTGCATGCACTTTTCAGAGATTAATGAATAGGGTCATTTGTGGTCTGGAAGGAACAGAAATTTATATTGATGATTTGGTTGTTTATAGTAATGACTGGAACACCCATATGGTAAGGCTTCGTAAGGTTTTTAGCTCTAAGGTGTGCTGGGCTTGTAGTTAATTTAGCTAAGTGTGAAGTAGGGCAGGCCAAGGTTTGTTATTTAGGTCACGAGGTTGGTTTGGGTCAGGTGGCTCTAAACAAGCCAACCTCGAATAATGATCTTTAACTTGAACAGGCCGAGTAATGTCAGAGAAGTGAGGAGAGTACTTGGTATGACTGGGTACTATCTCCGGTTTGAAAATTATGCAGATCTCGCTCAACCTCTCACTAGTTTGTTAGAGAAAGGCCGAAAATTCTCATGGTCTGATCAGTGTGAGAAAGCTTTTAACCAACTTAAATCAATATTGATAACTAATCCATTTTAACTTCCCCGGATTTTCATAGGCCATTTATCATCGCTTGTGGGGCGCTAGTGACGTTGGTATGGGAGGTGTTCTTTTCCAAAAAGGAAGAGAAAGCGGTGAAGTTCATCCAGTATCTTACTTCAGCAAGAAGTTGCTGGCAGCTGAAAGGTGTACTCAACAATTGAAAAAGAAGCTCTCTCCTTGGTTCGATCTTTGACTCACTTTAAACCTTATGTAACAAATTTTTTCTTTTCCGTGGAAATCTGGACAGATCACAACCGCTGGTGTTCATCGAACGGATGAAAGGAGCCAACCAGAGGATTTTGCCCAGTAGCTTTTTCTACAAGAATTTAATTTGATTATTAAGCACGTGAAAGGCTCGGAAAATAAGATTCCTGATGCCCTATCCAGGACTACTTAAGCATGTTTCGTTACCACCTTTTCATGCGCCTCCCTGCTCGTTACTCAAGTTTAGTTGTATGAAAAAATTATTTGTGTAGTATGATTTCGTTTTGTTCTTGTGCGTTTTCTTAGTTTAATTTAGTAGGTTAAGTTTGGTAAGTTTTCTTTTGAAACATAACTTAAGTCTTGTTGGCGACCATGCCAGTTGCTTTGAGTTCTGTATGTGATTGGTATTTTGATCTCGTGTGGATTCTGTCCTGTTGGTAGTTTCTTTGTAATGGTGTTATATGACATCTGGAGTGGTGCTGTGGGTGTGTGGTAGGTTAAGGTGCGTGACTGTGTGTCTGAGCTTTTTATTTAGGTTTAGCTAGATAGGTTTGTTTCCTTGTCTTTAAGGTTTTCTTTGCTGTGGTGTTTTTGCCCATGTTGGTTTGAGTTGCATCTGTAAGGTATATATATATATTTGGTTTGTATATTATGGAAATGTTTCAGATTAACTGTCATTCTGTTTCAGGTTTTTGTCATTTTGTTATGACCTCTTTGAATCAATTAATGGTTTTTAATGTGCTCTTTTACAGGTCTTCCATTTATAAAAAAATTTTTTTTCAATTATGTTACTTTATTGTTCAAAATTTTTTTTCTTTTCGGGAAGGAAGGTATCAGGTATTAAAAAGTAATTGTCATTAATTTTATGTTAGTCTCAGCCTTGTGATTTTCTTTAATTATTGATTTATTTAAAAGGTTAAGTTTGGTTTTGCTTGTGACAAGGCTGTGTTGCTAAAGACATTTGGTGGCCTCCTCCCTGGCATTGGAGTGTGTAAAAGTTTGAACAGCTAACTCCCTCTATTGTTTCTTTTTGATGTGGGTGAGAGCTGCCATGGACTCTGGAGTGTTGACTGGCAGTTGCGTCTCGTGTTTTTACGGTGGTCGTCCTTGGAGACAAAAGTTTTCTTCGGAGGGTATGATTCCTCCCCTAGTCAGTACGGGCCTGACTTGCATGCCTCCCACACATTTAAGCCAATTGGATGCTTGGATTACCTTTTGCGTTGTGGGCTCAGTTCCTGCCACCCACGGATTCTGAGCTATTGTAGCCTACCCTAGGCTAGTGTTTGTGCGTGGTGTGGACTTCCTGCGGGCTCAGGACGACGCAATTGGAATTATTCCCGGCCGAGTGGACGCAGGAAGGGCGCCTCTGCATCCTCCAGGACGTCTTCTTCATCAGTATCAAAGTTGTGGGGGCATTGTGGGAAAGAGGAGGAAAAATAGGGAGTCTGTGAACAGGTATTGTCCTCTTGGTATTTATTTCAGGGTGTCACTACCAGTAGTATACCCCTGTTGCTACCTGTGCTCCAGAACTCCCTCCGATAGCTGTGACCTGTTGAGTAACGCCGTCCCTGGTTTTTAGTTGTGAGACCGTGTCAGAGTTCCCGGTGCAAATGACCCTCAGCCTAGCACCTCTAAACGTCAATAAGTGTGGGTGTAACCCTTTGTTGCCCCAATAAACTGTGAGAGAAGCTATTCCTTAGTTTTGGTTTTTTCATTATTATTATTATTACTAATTACTGTTATTATTATTAATGTTAAAGTTTAGTTTTATAATATTAGGTAGGAATTTAAGTGTTTTCTTTCTGTATGTCTCCTCCTTCCTTCCTAACCTTATTTAGTTATAGGTATGTTATTTGGGCCCTTATTTGATACTGCTTCCACAGTGCTATTTTTCACTGTCTTAGGGATTTAGTTTTAGAGATTAGGTAATCCACTGGATTTATTTAAGGACTGCATATTTTGTCCTGTAGTCAAAGGCTGACTGTTTATTTTTTTGCTTTGTGTAATAAATATTGTTAATCCAAATAAGGAGAGCAAAACTTTTTCTCTCGTGTTTTCGTCTCCATTGACCTTTATTTATTGGACACTGTATTACTGCCCTAACTTTACTGGGATAAGAACTTGCAGCTTCGGCCAAGAAAGGCACATGAACACATCCCAGTGATGAGGGTTTTATAATAAAAACATCAAATGGGTTCAGTGCGCTGGAAGAGATCTCCCCACCCAGAAAGGTGAGTCCAAATGTATATAAAGCCCAAAGCCAGGTGAGTGCTTACCAGTCATGCCGTCCTAAGACTCAAAGCAACAGCAACAACAATATTCAGAAGACCAGTGAACACCCTGACCATCAAAGGCATAACACAAAATCTGATGGTAAGCCAAAAACCCCGACCTTTAACAAGGACGAAAAGGGATCAAAAAAACCACCTCTGATAAAGGAGAACTTTCCTCTCCAACCTAGGATCGGCACTTCCCCTCCAGTGAGTGGGAAGTAGTACTTTTAACTTTTTTTACATTCACTTACGACATCCTCCAGTGGAACTGCAAAGGTCTCAGAGCCCGTTCTGAAGATCTTAAAGTTTTAATGAATGAATTCAGCCCAGGATCGTATGCCTGCAAGAAACAATGATAGGAAACTCTCCTTACAACCCTGGACTTGATTATGCCATGTTTAATTCTACTCCCCAGTTGGTGATCGTGCTCATGGAGGTGCTGCAATTATTATCAATAAGTCTTTGCAGCACTCCACAATACAACTAAATACAACTCTCCAAGCGGTTGCAGTGTCTGCCATCTTAGACAAGAGGATCACGGTCTGCTCACTATACCTCCCACCAGACCTTTCTTTTAACATTGGAGATATTCAGTCCTTGATTAACCAACTTCCCGCTCCTTTTCTCGTATTAGGAGATTTTAATGCCCACAACCCCTTTGGGGAAGTCAGTGTTTAGACGGCAAAGGGAAAATAATTGAGGACCTTATTGATACGAATGATGTTGCACTATATAATAATGGGTCAATGACCTTCCACAATATTCATCATAATCATCTTTCTGCACTGGACCTTAGTATTTCTTCAACAAATATCCACCTTGACTTTAACTGGTCTGTTAATGAAGATTTGATTGGCAGTGATCATTACCCGATCCATCTGAAATATGCTGTAAATGCCCCATCTGAAACATTACCTAAGTGGAAGGTAGAGGATGCTGACTGGGACAAGTTCAGTCAAGGAGTCAATCTAGATAAGGAATTTGAGTCATTTCATTCTCACCTGGATGCCTATGACTACTTCATTGAATCCACTCTGAAGAGTGCCGAGGGGCTCGATCTCTAAGACAAAAGGTAAACCTCGCAGACCTGCAGTTCCCTGGTGGAATAAGACATGTGGTACTCTGAGGAAAGTCACTAGGAAGTGCTACCGACGATACAAAACTAGTGGCTCCCCTCAGTCTAAATTAATCTATAATCGTGCGTTAGCCAAGCAGCGGCGTTTTTATAAGAAAGCCAAAAGAGAGAGTTGGCTTTATTATATCAATGGAATCAATTCCAAAACTCCATTGAGAGTGGTGTGGCGCAAAATTAGGAAACTGAGTGGAAAATTTGTTGCGTCACCATTACCCTCATTAAAAGTCAATAACACTCTGATCACAGAGCCCACTGAAGTTGCCAGTGAGCTGGGAAAACACTTTTCTCAAGTTTCCAGCCCTGATAATTATTCTCTAGAATTTCAGAGAATTAGGAAGGCTGAAATGACTCTGAAATTTGATTCGGGAAAATCTGAACCATACAACCACAAATTTTCCTTAAGAGAATTTCGGGAAGCACTCTCTTCAACTGAATCAACAGCTCCCGGGGGTGATTCAATTTTATATGAAATGCTTAAACACCTCCCAGATGATGCCAAAAAGTATCTACTCAAGATTATAAACAAAATATGGGAAACTGGAATTTTACCCAAGGACTGGAAAATATCCATAATTGTCCCCATAAAAAAGCCTAATAAAGACGCTTCCCAAGCCACCAGCTATAGACCAATAGCTCTTACCAGCTGTGTTTGTAAGCTGATGGAGAAAATGATAAACACCAGATTAGTTTGGCACCTGGAAACTAAAGGACTAATAACTCCATTTCAATTTGGTTTCAGGAAAAATCGTTCCACCCTTGATCCTTTGCTGAGGCTGACCAATCAAATCCAGCAAGGATTTGCCAAACGATGTCAGACTATTGGGGTATTTTTTCGACCTAGAGAAAGCATATGACACTACTTGGAGAATTGGCATCTTAAAACAATTGCACAAAATGGGCATATGTGGAAGAATGATTAAATTCATATATTCCTTTTTAACAGAGATTTTTTAAGGTTAGAGTGGGCAACACACTCTCCCAACCTTTTGTGCAGGAGGAGGGTGTTCCACAAGGAAGTGTGTTAAGTGTGACACTTTTTTCAGTTGCAATAAACAGTATTGTGCAACAAATATCATCACCTGTTAAATGCTCGCTTTTTGTTGATGACCTTGCAATATACTGCACAGGATATGATGCCTCGTCAGTATGTAAACATTTGCAAAGGTCTGTTAATGCTATTACAAAGTGGGCTGATGAGAATGGTTTTAAATTCTCTTCCTCGAAAACAGTTTCTGTAAGATTTACTAGGTGCCAGCGTGTGGAAGAGGTTCCCACCCTTAGTTTAAAGGATCTATCATTCCTTATGAAAAGGAAGTAAAATTTTTGGGAATGACCATTGACCAGAAATTGACATGGGCCAGCCACATAAATGCCTTAAAGACTAATGTTAAACAATCTCTCAATATTTTAAAGGTTGTCTCTGGATTTAGTTGGGAGCTGATAAAAATCCCTGCTGAGACTGTATGACTCGTTGTGTCGATCCAAGCTAGACTATGGCTGTCAGATTTATTCCTCAGCTTGTAAAACCAAGCTGAAGGAACTGGACGTTGTACACAATATGGGCTGAGAATATGCTCAGGAGCTTTTAGAACTTCGCCTGTTGAAAGCATATATGTTGATACAGACCAACTTCCCTTGATCTAAGGAGGCAAGAACTAGGATTAAGATACATGGCTAGAATTAAAAGTGCTCCCAAAAATCCCTCCTTCCAAGTGCTGAGGAAGCAGACTCATGGGTCTTTTCTGGTACAAGAGCCTCTAGACCATTCCAAATTAGACTAAATGAAGATGTTAGGGATAGTCATCTTAAATCCCAGAAAGTCATGGAAGTGAAACATCCTGTGTATCCTCCATGGCTTATCCCAGCAGCATCCGTGTGCAAAAAGCATATAACAAAAAGACTGTCCTGAGGAAGAGATTAGGGAAAGTTCTTGGAGCACGATACTGCCCATACTAATGTGACAAAAATCTATACTGATGGATCAAAGTCGGATAGTGGTGTTGGCTGTGCAGTTATCCTTGGTGATACAGCATATACAGCTAAACTACCTGACTTTGCATCCATATTCACAGCAGAACTAACAGCCATAGTCTCTGCCCTGGATATAGTTTTTGAAAGTAGTGACACTAATTTTGTCATCTACTCGGACTCAAAAGCACTTTAGAAGCAATAAAAAAATTCAATAGCTTCCATCCATTAGTTCAAAAGTTCAGGAATGGCTCTTCCATTTGTATTATCTGGGTAAATCTGTCTCTTTCTGTTGGGTCCCTTCTCATGTGGGGATTTGTGGAAATGAGATGGCAGATAGGAAGCGAAAGGTGCTAGTGTCTATTCAGAAACAGCCTTTAGTAAAGTGCCTCATACAGACCTAAAAGGTCCTTTTAGATCTTATATTTTAAACAAATGGCAAGAAAGATGGACTTCCTCTCTTGCCAATAATAGAAAGTATAGAAAAATCAGAAATAGTATATTGCCGTGGTTTTCGTCTTTCCAGTCGGATAGACGAACAGAAATAGTTTTAAGCAGAATGAGGATTGGGCACACTTATTTGACCCATCAGTTTATTTTTAGAAGGGGGCAGCCTCCCAGAGTGTGCTTGCAGTGGTGAGATGCTAACAGTGGAGCACATTCTGGTTGCTTGCCCCAGATATTTTAACCAAAGAGAGAGATATTTTAGAGGTAAATCCCTCTGTGATATTTTGGGAGATGAAGCAGATATTTCTGCTCTCATCCCCTTTTTAAAGTCTATAAACATTTTTAATAAAATTTAATTATATTTTATTAATCACATCATAGATATATATATATATTTATTTATTAAGCATTTTCTTCATTAATTCATTCATTTATCATATTGTAATTTATCTATGAACCATCTTCATCATACACTCATTAACTCATTTTTCATAATATAATTTATTTAGTTTCCATTACGGCGCTGAATGGCTTCTTTGGCCCCAGTGCCTGGGCTTTTGCCCTAAAACTCATACATCCATCCATCCATCCAAAATCTTAAATAAAACAAATAAATAAATATCGCCATGCGACATCGTCCGACAGATGGACCACTCCTTCCTCCATAGTGGAGTGGGATAATGGGAAAAAAGTGCAAATGGTGATACAAGCAACAGATTTGGCATGAGAACTCTTATTATCCCCATAAATCAAAATCAACCTCCGGCCACCTCAATATTTGGCTATTTCCAAGATGGCTAACACTTTTCCAAAATGGTGGCAAATCCGCTGTATATTTCAAATATTTTCATTTCATAAGCCTATAAAAGTTGCATGCTGTCCATATAATGATTGAGAATTTGTATTTTGGCATTCTTACTGTCATGAAGAGATAAAGTGAACCCATCTTTCCAATATGGCCACCATATGAACACCATATTTCCAAAATGGCCACCACAGATAAAAAAGTATGCATCTCCTGAGAGAAACCAATATGTTTTTTGTATCAATTAGTTTTAGCAAGTGCAGCTGCAGAGAGCTGTGCAGGTAAGTCCAGATTTGTAGCACTTGCACCTGCCATGGCATTCCTTTTTCCAGCCACACTTATTCAGTTCTTGGCACGATTTTGCTACTATTTGCAAATCTGTCCAATACGGAAACCAGGTGCCATCAATCTGTTGCCATCCCCAGTGCCTTGGACTGGACAAAACCGATGACATACTAAAGACTGGCACCAAATGTGCCCTGCTTGAAAGGCAGCTCTCTTGCAATTCTCTCTAAGAGCAGCCGTTGTAGGGGGAATGCAATCATAAGCTCTTTGCTTTCTTGCAAGGAGATCAAGTCTAGCCTCATTTACATTTTTATATGAACTGCTTCTGTTGTACATTAGCTGCTGGTGTTGAACTTAGTTTGGTGAAGGTGGGTGTCCTCACCCTTTTCATCAGTGCTCGGATCCTGAAACAAAGATATGCCTGTCCCATGGAAGGATGTTTGTGCAGTTGTGGCACTTGGATTATGGTCCAGATTGTCAACAGCACAAGTTGTACAGAGCCCTTTTCTTAGTGTAGTGGGACAAACTACTCTTTCCTCCACAGCCCTTGTTATAACTGCTTCTCCTAACCCTTTAGTCAATTCCAGAACCCTATCAGAGCTGATGCTGATTCCATGGTGATGGATTGTATCAATTAATTGACGCTTTCTAGTTTTTGCAAAGACCAGGAGACCAATATATATTGGAAACGGAGGTTCTCTTGACTTGGAATGTCTGGAGAATGTTGAAGATGCTGGATTCTTTCGACAGTTGAAGTGCAAAAGTGCTAAAGCTAGATCAGTAGATGATGTTCCATATTTAAGTTGGGATTTTATATCGACACTGTTTTGTAGCACACAAACTTGGTGGCACGGATTCTCTTCTAGTGTCTGCTGTTAAGGTTCCATCAAATTCTATCTCATGTTCAAGCATCTGTTTCCTCAATATCTTAGCTGCTTTGGCCACGATTAGTGCATCATTGTAGTCACATGCCGTGGCTAGGATTTCTCCCATTATCCTTTTGTAGGCAAACCAAATTTTTCTTCCCTTTTTAAAGTCCTCCAGTTCTGGGATGCAGGCAAGTATCTGTTCTTTCAACCGTGTTCAGTGCACAAAGGAAGCATCAACATTTAGCTGTTCCAATCTTTGTTTGTACAAATCATAAAGTTCTACTATTGTAAAATAGCAGCACCCATCTGTAGTCAACTGCTTGTTTCTTAGGTACATCTCAAGCTCAGCAAAAGCATGGGCACATGCCTCTTGTCTGTACAGCACATAATCATCTCCAATTTTCTGGGAATTTAGCCAGGCTCTTTCCCTGTTGTACACACCTGTCAGACAAGATGGGTGATACATATGGTCCTGAGAAACAATATCTCCAGCACTAAGCTTGGCCGGAAGTTTCTCATCTAGTAGGTTGGTGGCACATCGTTGCAGCTTTTCATGTAAAGGCAATGTCATGGCCAATCGTAAATCTTTGATTGGTGCTGGTTGGTCACAATAAAGCATATTCCTTCTTTCTCAGTCTTAGATTCTTCTGCATCTTCTTCATCTGCCTTCTGGCTACTACGTGTGAATTTTGCTGATGGGGCATCATCTTCTTCTTTTGTCTTACACAATGACTCCCTTTTCCTTTCTAGTTTTGTTGTTTTGAACTTCAGCATACATGATTCATGATAGGTTGCTTTGTTATTTTCAAAGGTCTGCAGAATTCCATCACCTTCATCGAGCCTTTTGGGATGAAATGGTATAGGCATTGCATTTAACTTATAGAATTCAGGAATGTTTGTAGCAAGGGTAACATAGCCAATACCAGGTGCATCAATTAGTCTTTCATGTGTCCTCTTGGCACAAGCAACAAAGCCTCCAATTAGTCATACTATCTCCCTTCAGGAAAGACGTTGACTTCCAAGATTGTCCTGCCATTGCTTTTGTTCTATAGGCCAAGGGTTTATCCTTTTACCACCTATATAACATATATGCAATTTCAGATATGGGATACAACTAGGCTCAGATATGTCATAATCTTACCCCTAGCCCGATCATTCATCCAATGTTATTTAATTCCCATGTGATCTGTATACCATCTAGAATACTAAAGCCCCATCTTCCTTGGATTGGCTCTCCCGTGCTGGCACATCCTGTCAATTCAGGTGCATCTGTTTAACTTTGAAGTGGGGCTAGGTAAACAGCATTTGGGAAACAAATCTCTGCCATTAGCCAGCAATGAACCCCATTCTGAGTTTCACAGCTATAGTGTCAACCAGTGTGCCCTGGTAGTACACTGACACTACACTATTACACTTTTACATTAAGCTTATTACCCATTTTTTTTCTAAATGAGGACGAAAATTAATTAACTGGGGATTAATTGATTTCCAATCTACAAAAAATGAACTGATCAGGCTGAAGTTACCCCCAAATCCATGTATTACCCGACATTTAGCCTCATATATGAGCTTAAGTGCCAATTTTTGGCATTTTGGCGGACATTTTTGATATAGCAACAGCCATCTTGGATATTTCTATGCAGAGAAATGATTTATCTACATATATAATGGCCTGTTTTTAATATTTTAATATAAACTGGGAGTGACTTAGGGATTTGAATGTGATTAATCAATTAAATACCAACATTCAAATATCCACAGGATGCCATTTTGAAAACCTGTCGGCCACCTTGAGCCAAGTTTCATGCTTGTATCACCATTTGCACTTTTCCCCTATTTTTTTGTAGTCAACCGCTCCACTATCACGCAGTGTCTCTCCTCTGCCTTCATTATTAACATTCATCCATAATATTTGTCACTGGTAATAATTACCGATACAGTCATTGTCCTCAGGAAGTAAAAACTTCAAGTGACTTTAAACGATAATAGAATAGTCCAGCTTCTTCTTCGTCTGTTGACGAATAGTTCATCCATAGCAATGGAACATCAGGTGAGAGAGAGAGAGAGAGAGAGAGAGAGAGAGAGAGAGAGAGAGAGAGAGAGAGAGAGAGAGAGAGAGTTTATCACTGTTATCAGTGACAACTGATTTGGGAGCAACGACTGACGAGTTCAAGTTTCGTGGTTCCAAACCAAGTTTAATACATCGATTATTGTCCTAATTACGATGTCTGTTAGCATTTACTAGAAAAAACAACATTGCTAATGTAACTTTTACAACATTAATATAGGAGACTTATGAAGGAAATTCTCGAGACTTATAACCATCCGTGCTGATAAGAATGATTTTCAGTATCAGTTACGTCTAACCGAATAGTGAGAGAGAGAGAGAGAGAGAGAGAGAGAGAGAGAGAGAGAGAGAGAGAGAGAGAGAGAGAGAGAGAGAGAGAGGCTGTATAATATATACCATCATAATTCCCATTTCCCACATGGGTCTATGTCTTCGAAGGGAATATGGAAAATGAACAGAGAGAGAGAGAGAGAGAGAGAGAGAGAGAGAGAGAGAGAGATGGTGTATAAATACGAAGTCGAGGATTTGCTCATTGCCTTCCAGTGAGACAGAGATGGACAGAGAGAGAGAGACACACACACACATTGACAGATTTGAAAACCCCTCCCAAGATCAAACTGGCACGGCAGAGCAATTCATGGAGAGCTGTTGGTGCAATGCATGACAACGCCGCTGATCAGAAAACTCTGCCTCGAGCAGTCTGATAAAAGAAGAGACTGATAAGATAAAAGGCTCCTGTTGTCCCCAGAGTTTGGGACAGGATGGAAAGCTTGCTTTCTCTTGTTGACCTCGTCTTGGGAGCCCAAGAAAGAAAGGGCCAAGGTCATGGGTCACCCGAAGACATCCACTTCAGTCCTAGATGCGGAAAGAGAGTGTGTGTGCAATGACGGCATACAAACAAACACACACACACACACACACACACAGAAGGAGCAGACGTAAAGGCTCTAATCAAAAGAAGAGTTTCATTGCCTGGCTGATGCGCAACAGAGGTTGTGAGAAATTCTTCTCACAACAATTTTTCTGATGTTTTTGTTTATTCATTGGTTTCATGCGATCTATCTCTTATTGTAGAGTTATTAGGATGGTCTGTCTCATAAAAAATGATTGATTTGAGTTTTCGTTGTGAATTGCCGTCTGTCAGGTAATCGACAGACAGAACTATGTTACTATATTTATATCTGTATTCGTGTGAAATCCAAATATATTCATTCATTCGCATGCTTATGTATTCTGTAGAAATATTTACGTCTCTATTTCTTATCATAATAAGGGTGAAAGAACCACATCTAATTCGAGAATGACACTGACATTATTTTGCCTGATTTTTATTATGATTCTAGCATGAAGTCTAGAGTACTGTTTTAGTTATAATAATTCATTTTTGTTTGAAATAACTCTTAGTGAATGCATTGAACCACGTATAGTAATAGTTGAAGGTGTTATTAGATCTTGTTTGTAGCTCTCGCCAGAGAAGCCATTAACCGAGGTCAAGAGCTCGGGAGAGGGGAAAGGAAGGGTAGTTGTTCCCCCGCCCTCTGATCGCCCCTCTATGGGCGTGTATGCGTATGTGCGTGCACTGCATGGGCGTGACGTCGCCCAAAATTGTATTGTCACACACCACCAATTAATTCACTACATTTAACCACCATGTTGAAATTGCGCAATATTATATTTGGAATTTATTTTTGATAACGAACTTGAGAATTATCTTTAAGTTTTTTACGTTCATGTAAACTTTGTAAGTCTGTTTTGTATTCGTGGTTATTGTATAACTTGCCTCTTTTTCCCCAATAAAACCCGAATGCCGGACGGAACGTACAGCTTCTTGGCTCAACTTTTGAGTAGACGTGATATCTAGTGTCGTGTAGTGATGTGTGTGTGGACTTAGAAAGGGTGATTGCCCCTATTATCCTTTGAACTTTGTTGTAACTTGGTTCATTTGAGTCCCATTGAGTTATAATTCCCTTTTGAGTAATTCATTCTATTTGTCTCTTATGTAATTACTCTTTGATATGTTTAACCTTTAGTTATTAAATTAGTTTAACTTTAAATTCAACAAATGCGTTTCAATATCCCCCATTTTATTTCATTTTTCTTTGTTTCAGTTATTAAGAATGGTGAATATAATTTGATCTGATAAACTTGTATTGTGTTCATACTTTAAGGTTACGCAAGTAACTTATAGAAACGAGGTAACTTGTAGCGGTCCTCTAAGGTCTGAAAATCATCCCGTGAGTACTCGCAAGATTTTGAGAGAGAGAGAGAGAGAGAGAGAGAGAGAGAGAGAGAGAGAGAGAGAGAGAGAGAGAGAGAGAGAGAGAGAGAGGCGCGTACCTCTAGTCGTATCTCACAGCAACTTATGATCTGAGTTCATGTCTATAGGGGCTGCTCAGTAAGTAATAGTACTTAATTGCGGTACTGATCATTGATGATATTAGTGTGTTATCCTCGTTAGTAATGAATTGGGTTGAGAGATATGATCTCTCCTGTAACTTAGAAACCGCAAAGGAGCCTCGTGGTGTTATTACGTAAGGCTTTTAGCATACAGCCCACTTTGTCCATACAGTCAATTTTTTCGCCACAGAGGTCGTCAGATCAGATGATTTGCATTCCCGAGTGATAAGGAGATAAGGCCTTTTGGGCGGGCAGAGACGAAGTTGGGTGCCTTCACCAGTGCTCCCTCCGTTTCCCTGTGGGTGATACGGCGGTCGTCTTCTTCATTTGTGAGAGAATTTACCTGAGGAGGATTGCATCACCTCCACCTGCAGGAATCTTCCTTCCTTTCTTCCTTTGGATTCTCCTTCCCTCAGTCAGAATCACCGATCAGAAAGGTAAGAGATTCTTCACCATTTCATCACATACAAAGGGCAGCCTTTTAACAAACTCTCCTTATCACGAACTGATAAGGACACAAATCTGGTAAGAGGAGGTGTCACTGGGTGAGGAAATGCCTTCATGATAAGTTTCTCTCTCTCTCTCTCTCTCTCTCTCTCTCTCTCTCTCTCTCTCTCTCTCTCTCTCTCTCTCTAAATTACGGGAGATATCTCTCAACCCAATTCATTACTAACGAGGATAACACACTAATATCATTAATGATCAGTACCACAATTAAGTACTTTTACTTACTGAGCAGTCCCTATAGACATGAACTCAGATCATAAGTTGCTGTGAGATACGACGAGAGGTACGCGCCTCTCTCTCTCTCTCTCTCTCTCTCTCTCTCTCTCTCTCTCTCTCTCTCTCTCTCTCTCTCTCAATCTCAAAATCTTGAGTACTCAGGGTTGATTTTCAGACCTTACCTCGTTTCTATAAGTTACTTGCGTAACCTTAAAGTATGAACACAATACAAGTTTATCAGATCAAATTATATTCACTATTCTTAAAAACTGAAACACAGGAAAATGAAATAAAATGGGTGGATATTGAAACGCATTTGTTGAGTTTAAAGTTAAACTAATTTAATAACTAAAGGTTAAACATATCAAAGAGTAATTACATAAGAGACGAATAAAATGAATTACTCAAAAGGGAATTATAACTCAATGGGACTCAAATGAGCTAAGTTACAACAAAGTTCAAAGGATAATAGGGGCAATCACCCTTTCTAAGTCCACACACACATCACTACACGACACTAGATATCAGGTCTACTCAAAAGTTGAGCCAAGAAGCTGTACGTTCCGTCCTGCATTCGGGTTTTATTGGGGAAAAAGAGGCAAGTTATACAATAACCACGAACACAGAACAGACTTACAAAGTTTACATGAACGTAAAAACTTTAAGATAATTCTCAAGTTCGTTATCAAAAATAAATTCCAAATATAATATTGCGCAATTTCAACGTATTGGTTAAATGTAATGAATTAATTGGTGGTGTGTGACAATACAATTTTGGGCGACGTCACGCCCATGCAGTGCATCACATGGTGCATACACGCCCATAGAGGGGGCGATCTTGGCGGGGAACAACTACCCTTCCTTTCCCCTCTTGAGCTCTCTGACCTCGGTTAATGGCTTCTCTGGCGAGAGCTACAAACAAGATCTAATAACGCCTTCAGCTATTACTACTGTATACGTGGCTCAATGCATTCACTAAGAGTTATTTCATACATAAAAATGAATTATTATAACTAAAACGGTACTCTAGACTTCATGCCAGAATCATAATTAAAATCAGGCAAAATAATGTCAGAGCGTCATTCTCGAATTAGATGTGGTTCTTTCACCCTTATTATGATAAGCAATAGAGACGTGAATATTTCTACAGAATACATAAGCATGCGAATATATTTGGATTTCACATGAATACAGATACAAATACAGTAACATAGTTCTGTCTGCCGATTGATTACCTGACAGCCGGCAATTCACAACGAAAACTCAAATCAATCATTTTTTATGAGACAGACCATCCTAATAACTCTACAATAAGAGAGAGATCGCATGAAAACAAGTGAATAAACAAAAACATCAGAAAAAATTGTTGTGAGAAGAACTTCTCACACGAAGAACAGCAGTTGGGGACAGAAACAGCTCATATTTGGCAACTGCTGTAGAAATCATGAAATGTTTCCCAAGTCACCAGTCTCTTCGTGACGATGGTTTGAGGCAGAACTGAAAAGAGGCTGAGTTGCTTTCATAAAAGAAGTGGTGTCTTTGTTTCCCTTGCTTTCAATAGGCCTTGACTAATGAACTGAGTCCTGTAGCCTTCTTTCTGAAAAGATTTCGTTGCAATATTGATTTTGTTAGAGGAAGTATTTAGAATAATAACAATTTTCCCATAAGTAGCATCATTTAACAAGTAAAATACACGCCAGAGACTTCGGCGCAATCGAATTTTCTGTACACCGTATAATGCTGTTTGAAACTTTCGGCCAAGGCCCATGAAACTTAGCCATGGTCCGGTGGTGGTCTCAGCTACGACCCGTGAAACTCTTAGCAGTGCCCCATGAAACTCAGCCACAGTCCGGTGGTGGCCTGTGTTGTTGGTACCTAAAGTGGTGCCAGAAGTACAATTATGGGTAACTTTAACCTTAATTAAATTTCCCCTCGAGTAGGACGCCTTGACGAGGTGAGGGGCTAGAGGGACCCTGGCCTTTGGGCCCGGGTCCTGACGAATCATCCTACATAGTTTTTGGTTTAAATGGCGTGGACATTTCCACATTCGCAAAATTTTACTGCTTAGGTGAGTCTGAGAAGGGATCGTTTTTGGAAGGGGTTCGCATTCGAAGCTAATTGTGGAGTTGTGGTGGTTGAGTCGCCACCCGAGATAGTTTGGACCTAAGAGATGGTGATGGGATTTTTCCCACTGCTATCTTGAGGGCGGAACCATCTCTGGGGATCAGCCCATCGGAATCCAGGGGCTGGTTTTGGAGGTGGACTCCTGGCTTTTTGTCCGGAAGCCCACGAGTACGGTTGGAGTGGGGAGTCAGTCCCCATTAGTGGGGGCAGAACTCCCAGCAGGCGGATTGGCTTATACCTGGGCCACTGCAAGCGTACTGGTGCTATCCTGAAAGGGTAGGGTATGGGGTGGACTGTTGGGAGTCAACTCTCACTTGTGCCATTGGTGGAGAATGCGAATACCTGACTGATCTACGATACTTTCTTGATATGACCAAGCAGTTTTGGGTGGGTGGATGAACCAGTTTGTGTGTGGTGGTCTGATGTGTGCATGCTTGGCAGCTTGGGGTCTCTTCATGGGCTTTGGGAGTGTGTTGGGGTGGGGAAGCTGAGCAGTGGAGCTGCCCAGTTTGTCCTTTTTGATATGCTGTCGGGGTCTGTGCGGGGGCTCTTGGGTGTCGGGTGTGCACTTTTTGGACCTTTGCATGTGGACTGGTTTAAACTTATGGATTTGGCTTTTAGTTCTCCCTCCCCTGGATCCGATGACTTAACGGCACTGGCAACGACTTCTGGCATGAACATAGATACGGGCTTGGCTGTTGGACAGAACCAAACACTGAGACACCAGGGTGTTAATAAATCTGGTGGATTTGATTCAAATAATAGGGTCCTTTATTGCACTAATGTAAACTTATCATTAGATTACGAATGTTTATACAGTGTAGTGAAGCAATTATTGGCAAAGTGGAGAGAATTAAATTAGTTCTAGAAAAGATAAGCAGTCATTTTGTGCTTTTATCAAATTTTCCTCTCCCTTGAAGCTAGTGAGGCACAACAAAGACTCCATGGCCACATTCTAAATGATTCAGTTGTCAGCACGAAAGTGTTTTCAGTGAAAAACTTGAATGATGAGCCATTTGACTTTGTTCCAAAGGCTGAAGAACATGGACCAGTCCCATGTACCAGAGCTCTTCCTCCCCTTTATGGCATGTTGCTATCTACAAGGAGGGAGGGAAAAATTTGATAAAAGCTGCTGACTGCATTGAGAGAAAGGTTGGTTCCATTCCCATTGGAAATTTAAAACGGTATGGAAAAACCTTCTAATAAAAAGCTGGAAATGAGACTCAAGCAGTTCTGTTAGCTAACTTTAAACCCCTGAAAGTGGAAATATTGAATCTATTTCATCTCACAGATTCTTTAATACACTGAAAGGAGTAGTTTACTCAAAAGATCTGCATGTTTTTAAAGAGGAGGAGATTCTCCATCGATGCCCTCCTTGTGTATCTCATGTAAAAAAACTGGGTGGTGATGCAGCTATCCTTTTAACCTTTCTCCTCTAATTACCTACCTGATACCATCATTGTTGGCCATGAGAGGATGCAGGTTTAAAAATATAAAAGAAGTCCTAGACAGTGTCGCAAATGCTTTGAATATGGCCACATTCAAAACTCTTGCGATAACAATAAAAGATGTCCTGTGTGCTCTGCAGAGCACGATAATTTTGATGATTGCAAAGCAGCCCGATACTGTTTTCTTTGCAAGGGTGATCACACACCAAACTCTAGGGCTTGTCCCAGATATAAATTTGAACAAGAAGTGTTGGCAGTGGCAGATAATGAACATATTAGCATTAGTGAAGCAAAGCGCACGGTAATGGGGGCAAACAAAAGTGCCAACACTACGTATGCTTCTGTAATAAAACATATGAAAACTTCCAACAATGTAAGGCCACCAATAACTGTGTCTGATGGAAGATATCACAAACCTGGTATTTCTCGAACCATGAATAATAATGAAAATCTCCAAACTGGTGAGAAACTTTCGTCGGCAAGTGCTTTGAAGTCCAATAGCAAAAATTGTACTTCCAAAAGCACAGAAAATTTATCTTCCACCACATCCACAGCTGTCGATTCATCTCCAAAAATAAGGGTGCCAAAATCAGCCAATAATTCAGGAAAATATTCTGAAAATACTTCAAACCAAAATAAGCTAAAGGAACAATCCCAATTAGATAGAGCTAGTTCAGAGCCATCAATCGCCACAGCCACAAACAAAAATAATAATAAAACTATGGTTGCAACTACCAAGAAACGCACAAGAAATAGTTCCCCAAATAATGATAATTTTATAATAAAAACTTCAAATGGGTTCAGTGTTTTGGAAGACATCTCTCCTCCTAGAAAGGTGGTTCCAAAAGTAGTTTCAGAACAAAAACATATGAGTTCAATTCAGTCTTGCTGCCCTAAGACAAATAGGATTAGTGGTGCACAGAACCACAGCAATAATTCTGAACATCAGGTTCATAATAAAAATATGAAGATCAACCAAAGACCCTGAACACCAATTCAGATGAAAAGGGATTAAGAAAACAATCTCTTATAAAGGAGAATTTCCCACTCCGCCCTAGGAACAGTACTTCCCTCCAAGGAGTGGGAAGTAGCACATTTTACCACCTTAGCATTCTTGCTCGATATTCTTCAGTGGAACTGTAAAGGTCTCAGAGCCCGTACAGAAGACCTTAAAGTTTTAATGCATGAATTTAATCCAGGGATTATATGCCTACAGGAAACAATGTTAGCAACTCTGTTTATAATCCTGACTAAATTATTCAATATTTAAATCATATCCCCAATTGGTGATCGTGCCCATGGAGGTGCTGCAATTATTATTAATAAATCTCTACAGCACTCCACAATACAATTAAATACAACACTACAAGCTGTCGCTATTTCAGTCATTTTGGAAAAGAGGATAACAATCTGCTCCTTATACCTTCCACCAGACCTTGATTTTAACATTGGAGATATTCAGTCGTTAATTGACCAACTTCAGCTCCTTTACTTCTGCTAGGTGATTTTAATGCCCACAACCCCTTTGGGGAAGTCGGTTTTAGATAGTAAAGGGAAATTAATCGAAGACCTTATTGACAGGAATGATGTTACCCTGTATAATAATGGGTCAATGACTTTCCACAACATTCACGATAATCATTTCTCTGCACTGGACCTTAGTATTTCTTCAACTAGTATCCACCTTGATTTTAATTGGTCTGTTAATGAAGATTTAAATGGAAGTGATCACTACCTGATCCATTTGAAATATGCTCTGAATGCTCCATCTGAAGTTTTACCTAAGTGGAAGGTAGAGGACGCAGACTGGGATAAATTTAGTAAGGGTGTCAATCTAGATAGGAGTTTGAGTCCTTTCATTCTCATCTAGATGCCTATGATTACTTTATTGAATCTACTTTGAAGAGTGCTGAAAGCTCGATTCCAAAAACAAAAGGCAAACCTCGTAGACCTGCAGTTCCCTGGTGGAATAAGACATGTGGTATTCTGAGAAAAGTGACTAGGAAATGCTACAGACGTTACAAAACTAGTGGCCCCTCAGTCTAAATTAATCTACAAACGTGCTTTTTAGCCAAGCAGCGGCGCTTTTTATAAGAAAGCCAAAAGAGAATGTTGGCTTTACTATATTAATGGAATAAACTCCAAGACCCCACTAAGAGTGGTGTGGCGCAAAATAAGGAAACTGAGTGGAAAATTTACAAAGCGTCACCATTGCCCTCATTAAAAATAAATGACACTCTAATCACAGAGCCCACTGAAGTTGCCAATGAGCTAGGAAAACACTTTTCTAAAGTTTCCAGCCCTAACAATTATTGTCCAGAATTTCAAAGAATTAGGAATTCTGAAATGTGTCTGAAGTTTGATTCGGGAAAATCTGAACCATACAACTACAAATTTTCCCTAAGAGAACTTCGTGAGGCGCTCTCCTCAAGTGAATCCACAGCTCCAGGTGAGGATACAATCATATATGAAATGCTGAAACACCTCCCAGATGATGCCAAAAATATTTACTGAAGATTATAAACAAAATATGGGAAACTGAATTTTACCCAAGGACTGGAAAATATCCATAATTGTCCCTGTTAAAAAGCCTAATAAAGATGCTTCCCAAGCCACCAGCTATAGACCAATAGCTCTTACCAGCTGTGTATGTAAGCTGATGGAGAAAATGATAAATACTAGACTGGTTTGGCACCTGGAGACCAAAGGATTACTATCGCCATTTCAATTTGGTTTCAGAAAAACCGCTCCACCTTGATCCCTTGCTGAGACTGACCAACCAAATCCAGCAAGGATTCGCCAAAAAGTGTCAGACCATTGGCATATTTTTTGACTTGGAGAAAGCATATGACACTACCTGGAGAATTGGCATCATGAAACAATTGCACAAGATGGGCATATGTGGAAGAATGGTCAGGTTTATATATTCCTTTTTATCAGACAGACTTTTTAAGGTAAGAGTGGGAAACTCCTTCTCCCAACCTTTTATGCAGGAGGAAGGAGTTCCTCAAGGAAGCGTTTTAAGTGTAACACTTTTTTCAGTGGCAATAAATAGTGTGATTGAAAAAATCTCGCCCCCTGTTAAATGCTCGCTTTTTGTCGATGACCTTGCAATATACTGCACAGGATATGATTCCTTGTCTGTATGTAAACATTTGCAAAGATCTATTAATGCTATTACTAAGTGGGCTGATGAGAATGGTTTCAAATTCTCCTCTTCCAAAACAGTTGCAGTAAGATTCACCAGGTGCCGGCGTGTGGAAGAGGTTCCCACACTTAGTTTAAAAGGGTCCATCCTTCCTTACGAGAGTGAAGTTAAATTTCTGGGGATGACTATTGACCATAAATTAACATGGCTAGCCACATAAATGCCCTAAAGTTTAATGTTAAACAATCTATGAATATTTTAAAGGTTGTCTCTGGATTTAGTTGGGGGGCTGATAAGAAATCCCTTCTGAGGCTCTATGACTCTCTGTGTCGATCTAAGCTAGACTATGGCTGTCAGATTTATTCCTCAGCCTGTACAACCAAGCTAAAAGAACTGGATGTTGTACACAACATGGGGTTGAGAATATGCTCAGGGGCTTTTAGAACTTCGCCTGTTGAAAGCATTTGTGTCGACACAGATCATTTACCCCTTGATCTAAGAAGGCAAGAGCTAGGGTTGCGATACATGGCTAGAATGAAAAGTGCTCCCAAAAATCCCTCCTTTCAAGCACTAAAGGAAACAGACTCTGAAGTTTTTCTGGTACAAGAGCTTCTAAACCATTCCAAATTGACTGAATGAGGATGTTAGGAATAATCATCTTAAATCCCAGAAAGTCCTGGAAGTAGAATATCCTGTAAATCCTCCATGGCTTATCCCAGAAGCATCAATATGTAAGAAACTGTTTAACAAAAAGGACTGCACTGTAGAAGAGATTAGGGGCAAATTCTTAGAGCACGATGTTACCCATACTAATTTTACAAAAATTTATACAGATGGATCTAAGTCAGATAGTGGTGTTGGTTGCGCTGTTATCCTTGGTGATACAGCGTACACAGCTAAATTACCTGACTCTGCATCAATATTTACTGCCGAATTAACAGCCGTAGTGTCTGCCCTAGATTTAGTTTTTCAAAGTAGTGACTCTAATTTTTGTCATATACTCAGACTCTAGAAGCACCTTAGAAGCTATTAAAAAATTTTATAGCTTTCATCCATTAATTCAAAAAGTTCAGGAGTGGCTTTTTCGTATATATTGTCGACGTAAATCAGTCTCTTTCTGTTGGGTCCCTTCTCACGTGGGGATTCATGGAAACGAGATGGCAGACAGGAAGCGAAAGCTGCTAGTATTTTATCAGAAACCTCTTTTAGAAAAGTGCCTCATACAGATCTAAAAGGTCCCATTAGATCTTATGTTTTAGTAAATGGCAAGAAAGGTGGACTTCTCCCCTTCTTGCCAATAATAAGAAATATAGAAATATTAGGGATAATGTACTACCGTGGTCTTCGTCATTCCAGCTTGACAGACGAACAGAGGTTATTTTAACGAGATTAAGGATTGGGCACACTCGTCTAACCCATCAGTTTATTTTAGAAGGAAGCAGCCCTCCAGAGTGTGCTTACTGTGACGAGACACTAACAGTGGAGCACATTCTGGTGGTCTGCCCCAGATATTTTAACCAAAGAGAGAGATATTTTCAGGGTAAATCCCTGTCTGATATTTTGGGAGATGAAGCAGATATTTCTGCTATCATCTCTTTTTTAAAGTGTATTAAAATTTTTAACGATATTTAATTTTATTTAATAATTTATTACATCAAGTAGAATTTTAATGACATTAATTTTTTTTTTATGTATATAGCACATCATTCATTAAACTTCATACCCTTATTTATTGGTCACATCACTTCATTTTATTTATTAATCATTTCCTTCATGAATTCATAACTTTAACATAATTTATTTTCTTTCCATTACGGCGCTGAATGGCCTTGTTGGCCCCAGTGCCTGGGCTTTTGCCCTAAATATCATACATCCATCCATCCTTAATTAAATTTATAAAACTACTGAGGCTAGAGGGCTGCAATTTGGTAAGCTTGTATGGTTTTGAATTTAACTCTTTATCTACATTACTTTTTCATGCCTTCTCAGTGACATCCAGTTAGGAGTTTTTTTTCACGAAGAAATCATTTATTTTTACATAAATGTTTTACAACACTAGTTTTCACCAGTATGTTTTCAAACTTCTTAATAAGGTTTCTATTCCAAAAGTCTCCTTACCCACTGTGCCTAAGCCTCCGTATCATGCATCTTTAATCCATAATAAAAATGTTTATGATGTACTAAGAAAACTTATATTCGATTACATACCTGCAATGAAATTGAACACCATCCCAACAAACCCCTTTACTCCGGGCAGTCTGTTTACATTCAAGGATAAAGTTGATCCTTTGATGACCTCACATGTTGTGTACAAGTTCAGTTGCCCTAGATGTAATCTAGGGACCTCCGTGGATCCACGCAGAGGTTATTACTAAGGGTCAGAACTGATTGCCACAAAGGCCTTAGCTATCGTACTGGTAGCAAACTTGCTAATCCTGAATTTTCCAACATCAGACAACACGTCAAGAAATGAAAGCATACAAAGATTTTGAAATATTGGGACGAGCATCGAATGGAAAACTACTGACATTCCTGGAATCTTTGTATGTTAAACAACTTGTTCCTCAATGGAGCACTCGGCAGCCTTCCTTCTTCGACAAGTCTTAACCTTCCGTGAGGAGCTGTTGCCTTCGGTCGTTTCTGGTCTGTTCCTTTTGACTCCTCGACCTTCCTTCCTTCTTTCTCTCTTGATGGTTGGTTCTGTTATAGCTGGCTTTCATTTTGTTATTTATAATGCACTAAGTCTTGTATTTGTACTTCAGCGCTTTTAATGTTAATTTTATTGTAGTTTTTGTCTTTTTAGCTTTAAAATGGGACCCTGTGTTTTGAAACGTCGCCAATAAAGGTATTTTTAGGACCACCTGGGTTGTACTTCCTCCCTCAACCATACGTTCAACCTATTAGTAACTACTATATCTTAGAATATCATATATATATATATATATATATATATATATATATATATATATATATATACATAATTATTATTATTATTATTATTACGGGCTTCCAAGGGTGCTGAGATTACGTTACTATTAATCAATTGGACCTTGCAATAAAACTCGAAATACCGTAACCAAAAAAAAAAGGGGGAGGGGGAGCAAGTAGTAAGTGGTAGGTCGCCAAGTGAGAATTTTGCTTCTTAATACTTACTTTATTTACACAAGCACATTGGTAAATTAAAGGTGAAAATCTCGCTAGAAAGTAAATGTATAATAAATCAGTGAGTTGGAGATTAGCACAAACAAACCAAGGTGTGCATAAATGGACCATATACAAGAGTTCGTTAAATTCATCAGTGCAATTATATCGGCCCAGTAGAGAGGATTCCTCCTTGGCAAATCAGGATGACATGAGAGACTTCTACTTAGTAAACGACACTGACAGCACTCCTGGAAGTGAAATAATTCCAAATGAGACTACTGATAAGATAATATCTCTCTCAGGACGTGTTAACACACAGATCAAATGGGTTGCGTTACTTCAGTCACTTCTGGCAAGTGAGTGGCGTTACTCTATGCACTTCTAGAAAGGGACACACACTGACTCTGATAAATACACGGCTGCAAAGCCAAAGAAAAAGGTATTGAATTAAATTATGAATGGTGAGAGAGAGACATATCGAGTCAGAGAAAAAGTTACACTTGCTTAGAACTACGCAAGTCCCAGGATGTACCGTACTTTGGTGCTTTATGATGCTTGGATAGAAGATTCTCCAGGTGAAGTAGATCTGAGCTATCTTTTGGTGAAGTCTGGCTCAAAGGTCATTCCTCAAAGTGTGTGGAAAGGTAAGGGCCTGTTAGGGCACGCTGCTCAATACTCATTGATCTGAAGTTTGCATGTATGTGGCAGAGTTCCCCTCTCAGCTACGGGCCTCAAAGTCGGCCTTACAATTTTTTTATAATCAAAATTCAGGCGTCCATGACTCCAGAATGACTCGACGTATTGACCTGGAATTTGCATTTTCCAATAGAACAGACCAAAATACGGGGTGTCTATTCTGAGCCTCGCTGCTGTGGAAGGATTCTCCTCTCAGCTATGGGGCCTCAAAGTTGGCCTTTTTTATTTTTAGAGATGAACCTTGAAATTTAAAAATGCCACCTGCATTACCTACAAGGCTACAGGAACCTTGAAATTGAAAAATGACACATGGAATACGACCAACACAGTGCCAATGATGAAAGGCTACCAGCTATATGGTAGAAATGAACTTTGAAATTAAAAATGACACCTGTCACTCAGCTGAAGAAAGAGTCTTCAGTGAGGATTTTGGGGACAGCACGAAGGAGGTGTCATTTTCTGAAACTAGAGCATAGTCATTCATGTAATAATGGCACCTCCGGTGATTCCGGAGAAAATCTTTGGCAAGGGGTCCTTTTTGTGGGTTTGATTATGGGGCCCAGGGACCCAATTTAGCCAGGATCCTTGAATGGTGAAAGTTGCAGTTTCTAAAACCAGGGTATATAAAAAAAAAAAGGAGTCCTGCCACCCAGAAATAAAAATTTCACAATTTTCGACCTAACCAAGTCTTCTTAGTACAATTCCATTAGTTTTGGGATTCCAAAATTTTATTGGTCAATTTTGACCAATATTTCCAGTTTCCACCAATCAATCAATGCAAATCCAGACTTCCATAAGTGAAAATTACTCAACTTATTTACCTTACTTTTGCTTTTCCCAATATAATGGACCAAAATACCAGGTGTCCATTTGGAGTCTTATGGCCGTGGCAGGATTTCTCTCTAAGCTATGGGGGCTCAAAGTCGGCATTTTAATTTTTACAATCAAAATTCAGGCTTCCATAACTCAAGAACGCCTTGACGAATTAATCTGAAATTTGCAATTTTAACAGAACGGACCAAAATACTGGGGGTCCATTTTGAGCCTCATGTCTGTGGCAGGGTTCCCCTTTCAGCTGTGGAGCCTCAAAGTCGGTCTTTTAATTTTTACTAAAAAAAATCAGGCTTCCATAACTCAAGAATGACTCGATGTATTGATCTGAAATTTACATTTTTTAACAAAGGACCAAAATACCCGGGGTCTATTCGGAGATTAATGACCGGGGCTGGATTCCCCTCTCAGCTACTGGGCCTCAAAGTCGGCCTTGGCATGTCTCCAGTTTCCACAAATCAAATTTCGGACTTCCAACACTCAAGAAAGGCTCGACGTATCGATCTGAAATTTGCAATTGTAATAGAACGGACTAAAATACTGGGGGTCTATTTGGAGCCTCATGTTCGTGGTAGGGTTCCCCTCAAAGTCGGCCTTGCAATTTCTATAATCAAAATTCAGGCTTCCATAACTCCAGAATGACTCGGCGTATTGACCTGGAATTTGCATTTTCCAATAGAACAGACCAAAATACTGGGGGTCTATTCTGAGCCTCATTGCCCTCTCAGCTATGGGTCCTCAAAGCTGGCCTGTTTTATTTTTAGATATGAACCTTGAAATTTAAAAATGCCACCTGCATTACCTACAAGGCTACAGGAACCTTGAAATTGAAAAATGACACATGGAAAACGACCAACAGAGTGCCAATGATGAAAGACTACCAGATGTATAAATAGTAGAAATGATCCTTGAAATTCAAAAATGACACCTGTCACAAGAGCATAGTCATTCATGTAAAAAAAAAAAAAAAAAAAAAAAAAAAAAAAAAAAAAAAAAAAGTCCAGCCGCCGAGAAATAAAAATTCTCACAATTTTCGACCTAACCAACTCTTCTTAGTAGAATTCGATTAGTTTTTTGGGGTTCCAAAATTTTTGGCCAATATTTCCCGTTTTCACCAGTCGATCAATGCATATTCAGAATTCCATAATTAAAGAATGACTCAACTTATTTACCTTACGTTTGCCTTCTCCAATAAAATGACCAAAATACCGAGTGTCCATTTGGAGTCTTATGGTTGTGGCAGGATTTCCCTCTAAGCTACGGGGCCTCAAAGTCGGAATTTTAATTTTTACAATCAAAATTCAGGCTTCCAGAACTCAAGAACGCCTTGACTTATTGACCTGAAATTTGAATTTTTTAATAGAACGGACCAAAATACTGGGGGTCCATTTGGAGCCTCATATCTGTGGCAGGATTCTTCTCTCAGCTACGGGGCCTCAAAGTCGGCATTTTAATTTTTACAATAAAAATTCGGTCATCCATAACTAAAGAATGCCTCGATGTGTTGATGTGAAATTTGCAATTTTAATAGAACGGACCAAAATACTGGGAGTCCATTTGGAGCCTAGTGTCTGTGGCAGGGTTCCCCTCTCAGCTATGGAGCCTCAAAATCGGCATTTTAATTTTTACTATAAAAATTCAGGCTTCCATAACTCAAGAATGACTCGGTGTATTGATATGAAATTTACATTTTTTTAACAGAATGGACCAAAATACCTGGGGTCCATTTAGAGACTCATGACCGGGCCAGGATTCCCTTCTCAGCTACTGGGCCTCAAAGTCGGCTTGGCATGTTTCCAGTTTCCACAAATCAAATTTCAGGCTTCCACAACTCAAGAATGGCTTGACGTATTGATCTGAAATTTGCAATTTTAATAGAATGGACCAAAGTACTGGAGCCTCATGTCCGTGCAGGGTTCCCCTCTCAGCTGCGGGGCCTCAAAGTCGGCCTTGCATTTTTTATAATCAAAATTCAGGCTTCCATAACTCGAGAATGACTCGACGTATTGACCTGGAATTTGCATTTTCCAATAGAACGCATCAAAATACAGGCGGTCTATTCTGAGCCTCATTGCCGTGGAAGGATTCCCCTCTCGGCTATGGGGCCTCAATTTTGGTCTTTTTTATTTTTAGATATGAACCTTGAAATTTGAAAATGCCACCTGCATTACCTACAAGGCTACAGGAATCTTGAAATTGAAAAATGACAAATTGAATACGACTAACAGGGTGCCAATCATGAAAGGCTATCAGCTATATAAATGGTAGAAATGAATCTTGAAATTTAAAAATGACACCTGTCACTCTGCTGAAGACCGGGTTTTCAGTGAAGAAGGAGTCATTCATGTAATAATAGCACCTCCGGTGATTCCGGAGGAAATCTTTGGCAAGGGGTCACTTTTGTGGCTTTGATTATGGGGCCCAGGGACCCAATTTAGCCAGGAGCCTTGCATGGTGAAGGTGGCATTATCTAAAACTAGGGTATAAAAAGAAAAGGAGTCCAGCCGCCCAGAAATAAAAATTCTCACAATTTTCGACGTAACCAACTCTTCTTAGTACAGTTCCATTAGTTTTGAGGTTCCAAATTTTTTGGCCAATATTTCCAGTTTCCACCAATCAATCAATGCAAATTCATACTTCCATAATTAGAGAATGACAACTTATTTACTTTACGTTTGCTTTTTCCAATAAAATGGACCAAAATACCGGATGTCCATTTGGAGTCTTATGTCCGTGGCTGCATTTCCCTCTGAGTTACTGGGCCTCAAAGTCAGCATTTTAATTTTTACAGTCAAAATAAAGGCTTCCATAACTCAAGAACACCTTGCTGTATTGATCTGAAATTTGCATTTTTTAATAGAATGGACCAAAATACTGGGGGTTCCCCTCTCAGCTATGGAGCCTCAAAGTTGGCCTTTTAATTTTTACAATAAAAATTCAGACTTCCATAACTCCGTGCAATAAACCTGAATATGATTAAATATAGAAATTAAATATGCAAAAAGAAAAACCGCAAAAAACAGAAAACGATACATGCTAATATCCGGTTTCATCATTTAAGATTTGACGAGTTCTCATTATGTTGTTTTTTGCAGCTTCTCTCTTAGTTAGACTACTTTTAGGAGCTCCAAATAGGTAGTTTCATCTCGGACCTCATCATGCACGTTCTAAGGCCTTAAAAGAAATATTAAATTAGATACATGTCTTAGTTATTCATGAGTTTTTCCTTTACACAAGACCGCTCCAGTGATTTCTCCTAATTCATTGGTCAATGTTTCTCGAACAATTGCCTTACTAAAGGGTTCCTTAATCAGTACAATATCATTCTTCAATAGTCGAACTCAAGTCAGCCTCCCTAAAGGCTTCCTTAAAAGCAATGGGCCTTCTATTAACCATATGTATTGTTTGACCTATCAGAAATGCAAAGTCTCTAATCTCCAACACATTATCTCGAATTGCACCATATATTAGTTTCTTTGTCGATTTAACACAACTTTCTACCACAGACCCCAAAGCATTATTTCCCTTAAAGAATTGATGAAACTGAATAGGCTCTATACCATTCTCTCCAAAATATAATTTAACCTCCGGATTCATAAAAAAATCCATGATAACATTAGCACCAGCAACTACCTGGGTACCCATATCCGAAATGCACAATTCTGGTATACCATATTCAAAGCAATGAAGCTGAAAAGCTCTTAGATATTCATTAACAGTCATATTCATACACAGTTTTAAATTTGTGGTCCTACTCCATGTACACGTAATACACAACAGCCAAACTTTAATCTTCTGGTTATTTGAACGTACAAAGAATGGACCCATATAGTCAGCAAATATGGCTCTATAAGGATTTCGGGGATTCACCCTGAAATCACGGTATGAATTTTGGTTTACCTTAATGGTTCTCTCATTGAAACGTCTACAGGTTACACAGGCTTTAAAACCTTTTGACAGTTGAAAAATAACAGGGTATCCAGAAAGTTTTTCTAATTTCAGATAGCAGGGGAATAGCATCCTGCATGTGCAAATCTCTCATGATAATTCTCAATAATTAACTGAGTTAGTGGACTGTCTTTGGAAAGTAAAATGGGAAACCTGTATCTCCTGTCCTCCTTTAATTTGTCTAATTTGCCACGTACTCGGAAGAGCCCTTCATTATCAATGTACAGGTTAAGCTGTCCAACGATCTTGGAATCAAAATACTTCAATACTTCCGGGAAACGATGTCTTTGGTCTTGCAACAATACTAGTCGACTTGCATCTGCGAAAGCATTATGTCCAGAATTATAAACATTCAAACCAACTAACTTATCAGGATGCTAGGATTTCACCTTAAGTTTCAATTTATTTACATAAGTTAACACAGCTCTGTAAGTCAGGATAAGTTTGTGAAAATCTGAAACTCTACACAAAGCCTGCACATAATGATCATCTGTTTCCCCAGAAGATAAAGTAGCTTCATAGGAATTAATCTATTCCAGGGATGGACTTATTGATATATCAGGGTTAGGAACAGTAAAGACTAAAGTGTCTTTTCTACTCGTCTCCGGCTTAAGGTTATTCCTGAGGAACTCTGGACCTGAAAAGTAATTTGTTCTCATCAGCTGCTTGTATGACAGACGAGTAATGCAATCAGCCGGATTATCTTCCCCAGAATTAAAGCTAGATGTAATGGGATGTTTTTCATACATTTCACTGATGTCCAGCAGTCTGTTCTTGATAAAAACAGAAACTTTCTGTAATTTATCAAGTTTTATGGAATAGGAATGAATCCAGGACAAAGCCACCAAACTATCTGAATATACCTGCAAATCGACTATTCTGATAGGGTTAACACAAGTGTGACCTGCTAATTCCTCATACAAGTCAACCAGGCACTCGGCAGCCAAGGCGATAACCTGGAGTTCGAGAGAAGGAATACTTTTAGGCCCTGTCCACACTAGCGGGCACTACCCGACGGGCAAACACTGTTCCCATAACCGTTCCACTATACCAACCGACCGAGTATGGAGCCAGAACGATGCGACTGTCTGGTAACACTGCTTCAGAAGCGAGAGAAAATATAAACAGCTGGAAGTGCCCGGCGGGCATGCCCGCTAGTGTGGACAGGGCCTAAGAATTCAAATTCTTTTCAACAACGCAGTTCTTTGCCATAACAAAGTTTATGCTACCAGTTAAAACGTTCAAAATAAAAATCACAACTCCAAAGATAAATTTACTACTGTCAGCAAAAGCTAACAAACTGTAACAGTCACTTCTACTTCCAATAAACTTGGGACACTCACTCCTGGGGAAGCATTAGCTTGCTTAGCAATATTCTTCTACTGTCTCTGTAGATCTTTATCCAGAACATCGTCCCAGCCTAACTCATTATTAAACTGTAGAGAGTGCATAAATAGCCTAGTGCAGTTAAGCATCGGACCATTAAAGTTATACAAGTCGAACTAGGGGGCAATAGAGCGTAAGATATCCCTCTTGGTTTTAGCATATACATCAAGATTAAAGGGTCTGGTAGATAGAGAGTATACTTCTCGATACCAAAACAGACCAATGAACTTTACCACTGAATTCACAGAAATACTGTATTTAACATCAATAACTTCTGCAAGGATAAATCATTAGTGACAAACTGCTGTAACTTGAGCTTGTAAGGGTCAAATATATGGTTTAGTTGCATATATGCCCATTCAAGATCCTTAGAACAGTCTAAGGCCACTGTGCAATTATCCATGTAACAAAGTTGACAGATAAATTTCTTAAGCTCAACCAAACGCACACTATCATGTTCCACTTCTATAATCAAAATCTTATAAAGGGCTAGGAGTAACAGGACTGGGCTGCACCTTAAACCAAAACTCAATCTCATATTTCTGTAGCCTACAACAGTGAAATCATTCTTTTCAACATTTCTGAACCATGAGCACAATAGTCTATTACTATCCACCTCATTAAGAGCAAGATTATTAAATGCCTTACAGATATCAAAACAGAGAAGATGTGAACCAAACGAACATGTAATAAAGCAGAAGCAATTTTTTGGTTCAATGTCGGTCTAGGATATATGGCCTGATTATGACTTACTGTAATTGCCCTGCTAGGATCCTTCTGACAAAGATTAGAAAGATAAACCACTCTGCATTTAGTGGTTTCACGGTCTAATCTAAATATACCAATATAAGGTAAAAAGCTATGGTTAGGATGCTGGGTTAAGAACTGATCAAGATTATCAATACGTTCAATTATACCAGCTGCTTCTTACTCTTTGAAACTCTGGTCCATAAGAGCCAACTGTGTAGGATTATTCAAAAGTTTCCTTAGAATTTTCAAAATTATCTTGACAAGTTCATGGTTAGTTCCTAACAAATTGGCAACTTTGAAATTCCATAGCAATGGAATAATAATTCGTCCTTCTTAATTTCTTTTCATATTTTCAAGGGCATATTTACTAAGTTTAACATTAATTTCACACTCATTTTCTTCAGGCTTACCATCCTCCAGACCTAGGTACCTGTTATAATTCTCATTCAAAATGCAGCTAGCAGCCCTCTCAGGCTGATTATGAACAATTTCACCTTTGTCATCTAATATATAAAATCCCTGGGAACGGGTTTATCACGGTCGAGGAAAGAATTTTTTTGTTTACATAAACGGATATTTTCCCACATGTATGTCTCCAGTATATTTTTCCCATTCATTTTCTTGGGCAAACGAGTTTGCGCAGAGGAGAAAGGAAGTGATGATTTATTTCTGATTGGAATGAAATTAATCACTAGGAAGCACTGAAGCAAGTATGCTGATCTAAATAAAGGAGAATATTCTTATTATGAAGTGAGCAACGAATAATCAAAAACTTTTCAGTGGGGTAGCACAGCTAGCCCAAGGATTCTGTTGGTAAAAAGTGGATGGGCTAGTACAGGGAGCCCAAAGGGTTCAAATGGTAAATGTCATGTTCTTCCAGTTTCTTCAGAACTGCGCTTAATGTTTCCTTATGTTCTTATTTATTTTTGCTTGTGGCTAATACATCAAGTGAAACTGAATACTCCAGGCATACCTGCAAAAACTTTGTCCACTGTTTGCTGTCATCATATTGCTAGATTGTTTCTTGTTTGGATGATATAGCACTCTGTGTGTGTTGACTGTGCAAAATTTTTGTGAATTTTATCCATGTACAGCTGTTGAAATTCCTGTCTGAGAGCCACCTTTGAAAATACAGCACATCCTGACAAAGTAGCAAACATTTCTGTGGAATGAAGCAGTGGATGTTGGGATTCCTGTAGTTGGGGATGTAGTGTTACCTTGTAATCTTGACATACCCTGACCTGGTTGTTTTCCTTTATGATCAAAACTAATGGTGTAGCCAAACCCTGATTAATCTGCTTTCTTCCATAAGCCTTCGTTTTCTAGCCTTCTAATGTAGTTTCCACTGCTGTTCTCAGTTCACAGGGAGCTGAGGTAGGGCTTTCATAGCAATAGTTAGAAATTCCACAAGGCATCTTCACCTCATGACTGTATTTCTAGATACTGAAACTCTTTCAGGGCATTTCTTTAGAATCTGGGTACAGTTTTACAGCTGAATTGTTGTTGGTATAGACAAACTAATCACCTTAAGCCCAGATGCATCCCAAAACACGGTTTCCAATTAAGATTTTATCCATAACTGTCAGATATAGTTGTAGAAGAAAGGAATACGAATTGTTGAGCCATCAGTAATAAATACAAGATGAACAGTTAGGAAAGTTGAAGGTTTATGTATTTGGTTAGATATTGATATGTTGAAGGTTTATGTATTTGGTTAGATATTGATATGTTGAAGGTTTATGTATTTGGTTAGAGATTGATATGAACTACAGTTACTCTGCTGGCTACTGCTTTCGAATTGCAGACAACGAACAAAGTTAGCTTAACTAGACCATGAGATTGATGTCAAAATGCATAAAACACAATGTACACCAGTGATGAAAATATATGGTTCATTATGTGTGGTACATGTAACACACAGGAGAAGGCTAGGGAAGCTCGTCTGAGCTACTATGGCCATGTAATAAGAAGAGAGGAGGTGGAACCAATCAAGAGAGCTAAGAACTTGCCAGTGATGGGGAGAAGTGTGGGGCGTCAGCGGACCAGATGGATGGATGTGGTGAGAGGGATATGGGTGAGGTGGGACTAGGGGAAGCGGATGAAAGGAACAGAATTAGATGGAGGAAGTTGACTCGAGTGGCCGACCCTGCTATACAGTGGGATTAATAAGGTCGAAAGAAGAAGAATTTAACAGAATTATCACAGGTTCCAAATTCGGCTAACCTAGGATATTATAAAGGTATTTTCTCTGACAAATTCAGAAACTAACAGGGTTAGCCAGGAGTGGCAGGCTAGTTGCCATAAACTGGTTGTCCAGTGTGCTTCACTTATTTATTTCATTGTGTCTTTGTTACAAAAACATGTGTTTCAGACTTGATCTGGTTCAATACAGTTAATACAAATCAGTGTGATTAAGACTTGGTCATTTGAAACCTCAATGGGGTGTGTAAAAGACAGGGACTTGAATTTGTCACACTGTACTTTCCCTTTATTTCTTTTCTAATATCTTCAAGTTTTGTTTGTTTGTCATACACTGATTTTCAATCCTCTTATTTCCTTTCCTCTGTTGCACCATGAAAACTTCACCCTCAGATTTTGTTATGAGGACTACGTCATCTGCATATAGCAGCAGTTCCCAGGGGCATTCTTCTTACCCATTGCTCTGATAAACACCAAAGGACTCCTCATGGCTAATCCACTGTCGTGTCCCTAGATTTTATGATATGATATTGTATTACCAGTTCAAAGGGTCTTGAAGGCACCTTTTGCTTTTTGATTGCACATTGAATTCCTGGTCAAGGCGCTCTCCCTTGTCAAGTGCCTTCTCCTCAGAATCCACAAATGAGTGATATGTTACATTCTTCCTCTAAGGGCACATTTTAGACTGCTTGTGTTCTTGATAGTCTCTCTTGGCAAACCAGCAACTGCAGTATCAGTTTGAACAACATTTCTCTGTCTTTATTCCAGCACCTTCGCTCTCCAGTACTGTCATAGCAGCAAGTCTCGTGTGATCTTCTTCCTCTAAAGAGTTACCATTGTAGAGTATCCCCTTTTCCTTTCTGTTATACTATGCTCTTTTCCCTGCCTTTCTTTCCTTTTTATCAGGCTTTCTTACATTCTGATCAGCTCATCAGTGACTTCTCCTCAAATGCTTTTAGCAGATTGCTTGTTTCAGAGAGTGATTCCACTGACATCACATGCATTACCACCATCCCAGAACTGACTTTGAGAAAAGCTGTGGGGATGGAAACAGCAGCGACAAAGACCTGTAGGATAGCTCAGAAAATCCTGGAAAAAGGGGCATGGGTGGAGGAGACAGATTTGAAAGGAGCTCAGGCCCAAAGATCACAGGACGTAGGAGAATCGAGAAAAAGCTGAAGGAGAGATTGTGATGGGGATTTCATTTTTCTCTTTATATAGTTGCTCCATTTCTATCTCAACCCAGCCATTTCGTCTTTGACATGTATGCCTACTTCATTTTAAAACTTGTTTATATTTCTTTGTGTTGCTGTTAACTGTTCTTGTACCTCCATCTTTATATCTTATCTCCGGTACATGACAAGTGTCCGTATCTCTTCTGGCCAGGATCTCCTACACTTCCTTAGTGTTTCCTACAAGTATCAAACAATATGAATAACGTCACATAATGTCAGTAAGGAGATGCATGAATATTGTGTGGCTTATTACTCGAAAAAAAAAAACATAAAAATGTTGCATACATCTCCCACACTGTGGTAAATGAGCCCAAACATGGTCATTCAACATCAGGGTGTTGTCAGAAAACTAAGGATCAAATCTAATGGTCTTAGTCAAGGAATGTTTTACAGTCCATAAAATACAGTACAAAAGTTCAGAAACCAAGACAAGGAACTGAGTGAGGGTTTAGGGTGAAAACCTCCCTCCCTTCCTCCCTCCTTCCACACACACACACACACACACACACACACACACACACACACACACACACACACACACACACACACACACCACTCTTGCTTGATTGCCCCCTCTCCTCCCACACCCCAGCCTATAAATAAATTAGTCAGTGTGACTGTCTTCCATTTGTTAATGTTTTTTCTCAGTAACGCTCTCCCTCTCCTCTTCTCATTTGTATGACTTATTTCTCATGAAACTTTCAGTTTTTGCTCTTTTGTTTTTAATAAAAATATCTCTCTCTCTCTCTCTCTCTCTCTCTCTCTCTCTCTCTCTCTCTCTCTCTCTCTCTCTCTCTCTCTCTCTCTCTCTCTCTCTCTCTCTCTCACACGTGTATGTACAAATGTACAAGGGCATGTGTTGTTTTATAAGCATGCTCACAAAGGACTAGTCCGCACAAAAGTCTGTGCCTCATCCCTTTTCAACTTGGCTCTTTCTTTCTCTTTCAGGGGAAGACTGGCTGGACACAAGGTAAGATGATACACTTCTTGTTTTCCCACTTTTTATCATCATTTACTTGTAATCAAATTCGCCCAAATATTAATATGTTAGGTAACTGCAAACAAGTAATTATTTATAATTAGAAAATATAGGGGCTAATTTTTTTGTGAATTTTCCCAAAATTTCAGCAACTTTCCAAGATATTAGGCTATTTTTTTTAATCTATTTGCAATATATTATTAGAAAAATGAACATATTTTATGAAGAATTCACATCTCTCTCTCTCTCTCTCTCTCTCTCTCTCTCTCTCTCTCTCTCTCTCTCTCTCTCGTTCATGCACTGAATAGATCACATTTTGTGTAGAATTCACGTTCTCTGTCTATATCTGGATCATTTATTTATGAAATAAACAATATTTTTAGTAGACCTCTCTCTTTCTCTTCTCTTCTCTCTCTCTCTCTCTCTCTCTCTCTCTCTCTCTCTCTCTCTCTCTCTCTCTGTTGGAAAGAGGGAATGGAAAAAGGGAAAAAGAGATTCATTCAAACAGTGGGGGAGGGAAATCAGTTTTGGGGTGGGAGTGAAATGTGGAAGTATCACTCTTTCTTTATGTCTCTTTTTTTTAATTTCCACCCCAGTACCAAAACTGATTTCTCTCCCAGTTGTTTGACTGAGACACTTTTTACTTTCCATCTTTTCAACAGAGGAAG